>NC_048897.1:63054783-63189384 GCF_011077185.1 Oxyura jamaicensis
GCCCCCATCATCACACTGGAAAAAAATAGATCACCACACAAAGTGGACAACAGTTGTCCTAAAACAGAACTTGGAATAATACCATAGTTAATAGTTATAAGTACAGAACACTGAAATATGAGATATGGTCTTTAAAAACATTTTAAAGCAAAAGGAAACAAAAAGGCACAGATCTTGGTTGTCAGGATTAGTACAAAGAAAACTGAAGTCATTGTAGATAATTACTAGTCAAAAAGTTGTTTTAAATAGATTATGTTGGATCACAAAAGCTTTCTCTCTGCTTCTGTACTGGGAATAGGAGAATTAACAAGATGTATCTTAGAACCAGAAACTTAATTCAAGTATCTGAGATCTGAACAGCAGTCCAGTTGATGCAGTATATTCAAGGGTGAGCAGCAAATAATGTTTTGGAGATGATATAAAAAGCCCTTATTAAGCAATTAACATACAATCTAAAAGAAATCTTGGCAGCTAAGAATCAGAGGAGACCTTTCTGGAGTATATTTTCTAGTTTTTAATAAAAGTAATACTCCAGAAATCTGAAAGCATTAACGAGTACATATTGGCATTGGAAAGGGTTTCCAGGGAAGAAAAAAAAAAAAAAAAAAAAAAGCTATACAATACCAAAATAATATCTGCCTAACTAATGGAGGAGAGGGGGGGAACACCAAGGCCTGGGAGTCAGAAATGAAGATGTATCCATAACCATGCCTAACCTGGCCTATGATTGATACAAACAGGCAAAAACTTACCAGTGCTTGTTAGAGGCGAACTTTCCATCTTCTTCCTTCTTGTCAAGAAGTGCAGCCTGTGCTCATAGCCTAAGATATTGTGGAATACGTTTTCCCATTTAGACTGTGGCAGCATCTAGCTCTGCACATGGTGACACTGTATTTCAAGCATAAAATACACTTTCTTATAACCTTAGGTAAGTTGTGAACTATAAATGTGGTATTTAGAGACGTTCAAAAACTGGGAAATTGTTTTTAGTAAAATCTCTTGAAAAATTCTCATTTTCACAAAATATTGACAGCATAAATAAGTCAAGATCCATATCAATTCTCTTTCAATGTTTAACATAAATTTAAAACATCCCTGTACTACAGCAGTGTACCTGCATCCAAACAACCAGTTTTAAATGGCATACAAGTTATCTTTGAGGAAGGAGTAAATATGAATAGAAGAGATATTTAAGACCCCAAAGACTGTTTATATATGCAAACAGACTTGCCTCAAGACTAATTAGATTTTTGCACTTCCTTCTCTAATTGTCCTTAAACGCTGAATAAGATTAAATATCTGTCACAGCCATCATATTTGTAGATTATTTCTAGCTATATGAAACACGTTACTCTGCTTAAGTATGATGCAGCAGACACTACAGTCAAGGTTTTCTGTTTTATCGATCTATAAGGATGATGAATGTTATAATTTATGCCCCCCCCCAGACGGTTTCATACTTATTTGATTTCCTGGAAAAGTTCAGAGGAAACATGACATGGGTCATCCCATAGAAACCCTTTAAATGTTTCCAGTCTGCTCTGTGCAGTTTACCTGTTGCATTCCACAGATCTGAGGACAAATTCCAGAAGAGCTCACCACGAGCCATGTCTTTTTTATATTGGCAATGCAGCCACAAAGGTGGTGCAGAACAAGCAAAAATCCTGCCTTTCTTTCCTGAAAGAGTGCCACCATTGACATGTTTACAATGTGAACAGAAAGTTCAAATGTTGAAGCAGGTATTCAAATTAGCTCTTGAAGCCATTAAACATGTGTGCTACAATAGCCCATGTCACTGGTATTATAAGATGTCTGTGCGGAAAACAGGTCTGACAGTATTTTTTTTCCTGCTTTCACTGTTTCTTCCTTTACAATGTTACAGAAAATGTTACTTCAGTAAGACCAAAAAAAAACACCAACAATAATATAATAACATATATACAATATTTAAAGCAGCTTTACACTTCAAAAGGAATTCAAGTTCAACTTTTTAAACGACAGCTTCAAAAAGACAATGACTACGTAAGAACATAAGGAAAAGAAAACAATGGGGGAAAAAAAAGGGAACATTATGTCTCTGGCCTCCTAACTACATACACTTTGGAATCGAAGAAGCAGTTGGATCACTTTAGAATGTATCTGTCTATATATCTATTTTAGTAAGCTAGAGTCAAATTGATAAGGTTATGACTTTAAGCTAAAGTAACACTAGCAAAAATTGCTTAAACAGTAAAATAAAAAAACTCTAAACATCCCTCTCAGAGTGAGCCCAGACATTCTCTCCAGCTGTGAATGATTTTTTTCTGTAAATGGTTTTGTTTTTTTCTCAGTTTACTTTGCTTACAATGGATCTTGTTTTTGAAAATCCAGCCTCTGCAAATGTGTTTGATTCCAAAAAATAAAAATAGAGACACCATAAGTCATCACCTCCATAACAGAAACAGAAAAGACGAAGATAAAAACGTCTGTGAGGCAATCCTATTTTACCTACTTACCTAGATATCTCCAGTTTTTTTCACTATACAATCACAAATAAGCAAAGGCACTATGACAAACCCAGCAACTGGGAACAATTCACAGCAAATGCTCCACACTTGAACATTTAATCACTTGATGGAGGCCAGTCAGAGAATATTTACTTTTTGTTTCTACCATATAGAATTGACCTTATAATGAAAAGTGTGGCTGTGCTTTGAAACCTGGAGGGAAAAATCCCTCCTTTAAAATGGGGGTTGAGATTTACTGCAGCCACTCGTGAATTTAATACCTAGAGTTATCAGTTAAGGTGTGCTTGAGTGTAAGAAAATGTCCACTGTCTTCATTAGGTTCTGTTACGTTTTATCTATTTATAAATATATCTTTGTGGCTTCTACAACTCTGACATCCACTTTAGAGGGATAGCAATACTCCCATCATCTCACGCTCTCAAAGAATAATGGACAAACAGACACATAATGCAATGAGATAATTCTGCCAAAGGTTCTAGTAATGTAAGACACAGAAACAAAGCCCTGGAAGCAACATTACAGTTAAGAGTATCTCAATACTTTTGCAATAAACTCTGATGTATAGTTCAGGCGTCCTAAACTGTAAAAGGCTCCAACTTCTAAAAGAACAGGCGGGACATAAATCCTTTCACACAAAAGAAGAGCAAAGAATACATCACATCATTTGGAACCAAGTGGTGAACAACGAATATGCAGCTGTTTCAAGGCTATGGACTTTGGAAGCAATTAGCTGCTTCCTTTGGCTGCATACCACCTGAAAAATTAGTTGATTTTTTTGTAGTTGTTGTTCTTGCTGGTGGTTGTTTTTTTGTTTTTGTTTTTAATTAAATGACAGTTGTTCCATGCAATTATGTCCACACACATTTCTTAGCAGATGGTCAAGGCATCTGTACTGTTTTAAACTTGCTTCAGAATTTTAACAGGTTCACTTGATGGATCTGCAGTCTTTCATCTACTTTGGCATACTATTTTAATAACTCCCAGTAATGGTTTTACTCAGAACTTCATATATATGCCACAACTTGACAGCTATACAATTTACTCTTACTAACAGCAGAACTAAATGTACTTATGCCCCATTATACTTACAGAAGTCTGTCTTGGCCTGAGATTATAAGAGCATTGATTTATATATATATATATTCTTTTTTATAAAGAGCAAGCTTAAAACTTTTTTTTTTTTTTTTTTTTTTCTCTCATTTTAAAAGGACCTTATTTCTAATCCTTGATTTAAGGAGCACTTTCCTTTTGCAAAACAAGCTGATCCAGACTAGCATTAATGATTGTTTGGTAGACTGTCTTTCATTGCATTCATCTTACCATTTGCTTTCTTCAGCATGTATGACAAATGAGCCCAAGTCCCAGGTGGGACCTTTACAACTAAATACCAGCTGCAAATAAAAACAGAGCAGGCTATTTTTAGAATGTGATGATGCAGCTCAGTAGTGTCAGTGGTACAGAACGCATTTTCATCAGCAGAAAACACATACCAGTGCTTTTAGCCATAGTATAGACAAAAGGATTGTATATTCAATGAGCTACATAATTCCAGTAGTATTTCTGGTTTATTCCATACTAGAAAGGACTTTCTTGCAGGGGACATCCTCCCAAATCTCTTGTTTATGAATATCCCTGTTGCAAACAAGTGCCTACATTTATTTTATAACAGCAGGTAAAGCATAATCACACATGATCACTCATTAGGCTCACAGTATTTTGAAATAACATTAACATAGAACTGTAAGAGATGGACAATCACACTTGTAACCATCTTTTTTTTTTCTTATTTCAGTGACAGATACATCATAAGTGGTAGTATCCTGAGAAAACTTCTACTTTCCCCCTTCTTTCTGAGCACTCCTGAGAACTTTTTTTTTTTAAGATGTAATCCAAACCCTGTTAAACTTAATAGAGATTTCCAATAACCTCAGCAAGCTTTGAATCACACCTGTAAATTAGATTCTGACCCCTTTTAATAGTGTGCACAGGATTTGTAGTCTACAGGAAAAACAACACAGCAAAGAAAGCCACAGAACAAAAATCTGTGAATCAGCTTGCTCAGCCTTCTTCCATTTTGGAGTTCCCTCTGGCAGTCAGGGAATTCCTCTTCCACATGCACTTCTCAGCTACAGTGTTCAATGCCAAGAGAAATGGTGTGTGACTACAGAAATACCACATCCCATTTATTCCCAGTTGCAAAGACCAATAGACAACAGCCTTGCAAAGGACATCAAGCCAGAGCAAGAGGTTTGTGAGTTACACTTGATATTTGGGGAAAAACAAACAAACAAACAAACAAACAAACAACAACAAAAACATGAGGTGGCTTAACGATACCTCTAAGTCACAGGCAATTGTACAATATAAATTACTGAAAAAGGATTGCAGCCCAACACTCCACTATCACACCTATAAAGTTATTTGCCCCCATGTTAGCACTGGTGTGGCGGAACAGCTGTACTGATTTAGTAGCATTTTAAACACTGTTTGCAGGCATAAGTAACTCCATAAATAGTGAGACAGTGGGAAGCCATGGCCAACAAACCTATATGGGCATTTATGGAGAATCTGCTGTATTTTGTCAGGAAGACAAATTTATGTTCTATTCACTAGTGCTTTATGGCACCCATACTGTACAGTCAATTTTGAAACTCTATCATTCAAACAGTGCTTTTTATTTGTAATATGATGTCATACTTGAGAAAAAGTGTAGACAAAAATTTTGCAAAAGCCAGTTACTGAAAAAGAAAATGACTAAGTGCTTGTTTGAGTGGCTTTTTAATGAGTATATTTGATTAACCACATCATAGAATAAATTTCTACTTGGAAAATAAAACACTTATTGGACCCAGATGGCACAATAAGATTTCAGGTTCCATTTATATCTAGCTGCAAGTGACTGACCTGTCAAACTGACTTGCTATTCTTTGATACTCTGCTTCACCATGCCTGTAGAGATTTTTATTGTTCTGAGTTTCGAAGCTTGCAGAGGGATGAGTATTTGTCTTCGAGGCTCCTCTAGGTTTTCCACAACATTTTCTTAAATATATATATATATTAAAAAAAATATATATATCTAATTTTAATTAAGGAAGGTAAAGAAAGGTAAAGAAATAGACCAGATTCTTTATAGTTACCCAGATCCCTAATCAAATTTCCTGTCAGAGCAAACCCAGTGGCAGCAAAACATTGGTTTGAATTCATCAGCAGAACACAGCCAGGATTATACAGATGTGAGAAGCACCCTTGATTCACAGCAGCTTGTGACGCATTTTGGTTCTCCTACAACTTAGGTAAATATTACTCATTTACTTAAACTCTAATGATACACCAGATTAATTTCCTTCCAAATATAACTTATGCCTACTCTTTTTTAAGAGTATACAAATGTGGCTATTTACCATGTGAATATGTGAGTATGTGGCTATTTACCATGTGAATACTTGTAGTTAATTAAGAATGTATTTGGTTAACATAACCATAGTGAAATACTGATGCATTATTGGAATTTATGCAAATAGAACTACTAATAGCATTTCCCCAAAATACAACAAGAGTAGGAGAATAGTTGCTTTTTTTTAACAAACGCGGTCACAGAAAAAAAAAAAAAAAAAAAAAAAAAAAAGAGAGACAGAAATTGAACATATAGATGTTCTTATAACTAAATTTTCCAAAATAGTGTTGACAGCTGTCAACTTGTGGGACTTCATTCCTATGTACGTATGAAATTAATCCATTATTTGTCTAAAAGTCCTTCTTCCTACTTGTTTGACTGACATGCCTCTTTCCTCAGATCAGCCAGGGAGATCATTTAATTGAAAACAACCCCAATTTGCAAATTACGCATCTAATGTGGCTTTATTTCATTACCATACTGGCTGTAATTCCAAGTCAACATTCATTACTCATGTAGTTCCATTTTAATGCAAACAGCTATGCATTGCTCAGAAGTTATTTCTAATATCTTAAATATTTTACTCTAGGAACACATGCACTCTTGCCTAGAAAAAAAGAAAAGACAACACTATTCTTCCTATAGCACAATTGAAAATCTGAATTTAGGACTTCCTTGCATATAATAATGTAGGACATACAGTAAAAGAGCATTCCATTGAGGGAATGTGACATAATACATCACCATGCAACGTCTGCTTCTTCCCAATATTAAGAGTCCATCAAGCTATGGACATCAGTGACATTTTTTTCCCTCTAACTTTCAAAAAGTCCTGAAAAGCCCATACAATGACTGCAACTTGTCATTGATCCACTGCCAACCTGAGCCATAAAAACATTGGATCCAGAGCTCTTCTTTTTCATACCAGGGAGGCAGGTGGGACCACAGGGAACACAGCAGCAAGACAAAAATGTGTCCTTCCACAGATCTGTCTCTAATTCATGACTTCTGGAAGTCCAAGTGACACAATGTTCTGCATACCAAACAGGATTATATATTTATTGTTCTTTCATCTGTAAACACTGTAAAATAAATAAATAAATAGACACCTCTGTGAAGTTCATGAGTAATTGCAAAGCCACTGCACATACCACAGCAGGCTGGATAGCTGGCTTCAGGGCTGACCTCCCAGGTTTCTCTTCAGTGCCATGGTCTGAGCATTAACCCACAGAGTTCATTGCTTCTCTTTTTTCCTCCTTGTATGGAATGCTCCTGTTTTCCACGTTCATTTGTGTCTTTATGTATTAATGCTCTTCAGCTTGTATCCTAGTTTCTCTCTCCAACAACTGAATCACAGAACCACAGAATCATCTAGGTTGGAAGAGACCTCCAAGATCACCAAGTCCAACCTCTGACCTAGCACTACCAAGTCCTCCACTAAACTATATCACTAAGCTCTACATCTAAACGTCTTTTAAAGACCTCCAGGGATGGTGACTCAACCACTTCCCTAGGCAGCCCATTCCAATGCCTAACAGCCCTTTCAGTAAAGAAGTTCTTCCTAATATCCAACCTAAACCTCCCCTGGCACAACTTAAGCCGATTCTCCCCTCAAAATAGAAGCACTCACACAACCCCTGAGAATTGGCAACAGAGCTGTTCATTGCTAGGACATCTTGCAGGCAAGCCTGAGGGATATCCGTGGTGTTTGGTGGCTCCAAGCTAATGCTTGCGATCGAGCCTGAGCAATAAGTAGAGGGCTTGCCGAGCACTCCTGCGCCACTGTTGGTTCTCTCAGATGGCAGAGTGCAAAGACATGCCACAGTAGTCCCAGGTCTGTTCTGGCAGAGGTGGATCCACTCCCATCAGTTCCTCCACATCTGGTGGATCCAGCTCCTTGGGCTCCACGATGTTGGGCAGAAGGCTAAGCCAGTCCTTGCCCAAGACTGCCCAAATGGGATGCCTTCTGTCTTGAACGTTTTCAGGCCAGGGTGCCGAACGAGGGGTTCATCCAGTTCCATGCCTCAGTCTCATGCCACTCTCGGGTTGATTTTCATGCACAGGTCCAACGCTGCTGTCTGGTTTACGGCCATTACTGGGTCTCACACTGTGTTCCGGATTATGGGCACACCTCTGCTCCCTGCAGTTTTCTGCCTGATGTTCCTGGCTTTGCCCCCATGACACTGTTGCTTCTATGGTAAGGCCCAGGCCCGCTGTCACTGGGTGTTTGAGGGGCTGGCCTGTTCCCCACATTGTTGTGGTGCCAACGGTACTGCTTGTAACTGTCTGTGGGCTGGGTGCCAGAGGTCCCTTGGGCACTGATGTCTCTTGTGTCACCAGTGCTATCCCTCCACCCATGACACATCTCCTGGTCAGGTGTATTCCTTCTTGGTGCTTCACCGAACTACATTGCTGTCCTCGTACACCAAGGAGGCCTGCTGCTTGCCTTGCTGCTTCTAGTCTTCCTGCTGCACAAGCTGGCAGTCAGAGGGCCTAGAAGCTCAGCAAATGGTGGGCCAGCTGCAGGGCGCCTGTTTTATAGGGCCCGCAGCAAAGCCGGGGCAGTAGTGGCCACTGTGACCTCAGCAAGCCTCTGTGATGGAGTGGCCCATACGTGGCCACTGTGCTGGGAGCAGCCTGGAAGATGCCCTCATGTGGAAGAAGGAGGATGGTTGGGATGGCTGAGGCCCCCTTTTCTGGGGCTGGCTCCCCTGGGCCATTTGGCTTGCCAGAGAGAAAGGCTGCCCCTCAGCCACAGGGACTGCCCTGCACCTTCCATCCTGTGCCATCTAATCTAAATCTCCCCTCCATTTGTTCAAAGCCGTTATTCCTTGTTCCATGGCTGCACTCCCTGATACAGTCCCTCTCCAGCTTTCTTCTAGGCCACTTTTATGGGTAAGGTTAGGTGGCAAAAATGCAGGACCTAGCAAATTGCAGCCTTATCTACCTGATTCCACATGTTCCACATGACATTTTCCACCTTAAACCGTCTTGCCAGGTTGGTCTTTCCCACCACAATCACTTCACCAACAGAAGTAGGTATCTACTTAGAAGGTGCTTAGTAATCTGCTTATAGCATATTTCTTTCCAAAAGTTCTTGAACATAAGTAACACAAGTGAAGTGCTTACATTTTAAACCAAGAATCGATCATTTCTTAAGTTTTGTTTTTTTTTCTTATATGAGTCACAGCCCATAAATGTAACCCATCTAATTTATCTTGAACAAGTCTTGGCAAACCATCAGTCAGGATCTCTCAAAAATTTCATGGCATGCCAGAGGCTCCCCATGTTGGGTTCATTTCACACTTTTCAGGGATCTTTATTTAAGTATAGGACACCACTGTACATCTCAAAGAGCTTTATCAGGAGCCACGTATTCAGAGACAAACTTTAGTGCCAGAGTTAGAGTGAAATTTAACCCTGAAGTTTCAACTAACAAGTTATAAGCCAGGAAATTTGAAGTAAATAATTCACTCACAAACAATGTTAATATCTAGCAAGTGCACAAAACCACTAGAATCTGCACAGGAACTGTTTGAAACTTGCCATGGTAACAGTGCACTGAAGCCAGCTATCAGACCTCATTCCTCCCACTAGATGACTTACTCTGCAGGCATAAAAATACTAATATTCCCCGCTCAAGCCCTCTTATAATTCCAAAACAGATTTCAGCAGTATGCTTTTAAAATTAAATGTAGGTTGCAGGGAAGAATCAGGCCCTGTAGATTGTGGTAATATGCTGATAAACATAATATTTGTTTCACCTTCACCCATGTTAGCCCCTTCCAAGGTTTAAATTTATGGGCAACAGCGTCTGCTGCTTTCACAGGGGTTTTGCATAGCATTAATCTGTCACTTGATTTTCCACTTTAGCTAGTACACACAATGAGGCACAAGAAGCAATACGGTACATTGATAATGACTTCCCATGATACATCTATACATATTTTATATTGGAGTGTGACCCCTGTGCAAATTAGGTTTAATCCCACAAAAGCTGGTTTCCATCTAGTTGGCATCTTTCCAGATGGTGACCATGAAGTGCACCAGGGCCGACTTACACAAGACACCCTCAGCATTGTACTAGCCTCAGTATGGCTTTTGGATTTATGACCAAATCATCCCATTAGTATATAGCTCTATTGTATTACAACTGTAAATACAATTATGTGAGATAAAGGCTATCCTTCAGCAAGGGCAGCTGTACAGCATGAGCATTTTATCCTTACCTGATACAACGTATGTTATTGTATTTGTATATATTGAAAAAATTAAGAAAAACAGCTGTCACATCACAGCATCCATTAAACACCTGCTACACGTTTTCTCAGATGAGCCTCTTCTTGCTCTGAATCCATATTTGTCTTTCAGCTTTACCTTATAGTTTTGATGCAGTCATTTATTACAAGAAAAACATCTGTGATACCACACCATCAAAAATAAAAGCAATAAAACAGGTTCAAAAATTGCATCCTTTTGTACATCTGAAAACATCCTGCATTCATCAATAGTCATACAATATCTAGTTTTAATTAATGAACCAATTGTTAATCAATTATGGAAAGTTTGATGTCCTTAGTGTTCAAACATCTAACAGTAGCATATTCAATTAGCTCAAATCCTTCACATTTACATATTAATCTTCACTTTCTAAAGTGAAAGGTATTTGAAATGCTAGGAGGGCTTTGATCTTCCTGAAAAGTAAAAGTGTTAGGATTATTAGATTTTGAAAGCCTTTACGCAATAGTTTCAAGATCACTGATCCTCATGTATTTTCTCCCTGTAACTGTAGTTCCTTTGCTGAGACATCTGGCTTTAAACAGTATGGTGCTATTACTGGTGCAGTCATATAAATCTGATTGAGGGTGTACACTCCGAACTCCTGCACAACACAGAAATTACTCAAAAATTTGGAAGCCAATTTTTTAAAGCACCCAGGATTAAAGCACAATATTGGTTTTGCTGTTTGCATGACTTCAGGAGAGAGATCTAGCACAAAATGGGTGTTAATGATGAGAGGGACTACCTCGATCACTGAGTTGAGTTTTCCCTCAACACATATAGTAAATATTAAATAAAAAGATATTTAACACTAACACCAATTCTACCCATTCATCCATAACAGTTGAAACTCATAGTTTAGAATGTTTATCTTTAGCATAAAAGATAAAAAATACCTTCAGACATAAAACAGAAATAAGGAGCAAGGACATTTAGCAGCACTACAGGTTGTGCACTGTTAAGGAGTTACAGTGAAATATATGAACTGAGCCCAGGAACTGAACTTAAAACAAAACAACACAGAAAAATAACAAAATCCAACATTCTCTGCCAGCCTAAACAAGAAAAGAGAATGGGAAAAGATTTCCTTACACCCCTCAAATCTGAGGACTGCAAGCCAGATGGCATTGCCAAGCATGGAAGGAAAACAAACAGCATCCTGAAAATGTCATTTAGGAACAGCAGAGTTGTTCAGTTTCCCCTCTTTAGTTCCCAGTGAAGATGAAGCAAAGAAATTTAACATAATTATGCAAAAATAAAAATGCATGAGGGAGAGACAGGGGAAAGAATACTTCTTCAACCCTCCACATTAGAAACAAAAGACATTTGGTCTAACAACTCTTTCCAAACCATTTACAATATTCAAGAACATCCTAGCCACTGATACATATCTTTCCTTGAATTTGTCAAGATACACTTTCAAATCCTATGTTTCCGAGCCTTTTGCTCTACTTACTTAGGAAAGTTCATTTCATAACTTCATTCCTCCACTGGTTACACATTTAGTACCAGTGCTGAAATAGCATCACATAAGATCACATAATCACAGCTTACTTCATCCTTACTAATGGATTGGTTTAAGATCAGTCAATAGCAAAGAATATTGGAAATCTGTACAAATTATCATTTTATTTTAAATTAACAACAGACATTTTATTACTATAAAAATTTCACACACTGCTTCAAAAACCAGGTGACATGGTTGTAAATGTAATCTGGAACAGTGCTTTAAGAAGTGACCTCAGAATGTACAAGAAGTTATACTTGAGAGCTAAACAAAACTTCCCCCAAGGATCTCACTGGTTGTGTTTTCTAGATTACAATCCAATCAAAAGCAAAAGCAAGCGTTGCTATAATCTCTTTCAAACAAAGTAATCTCTTCCATCAGCCCAATTTATTCTCCTGAAGAGAGGTCAGTTTTATCTCAGTTTTTATCTTTATTCCTTTATGCTAGATTTATCCTGAGTTGCAATATTGCTTTCGATTTCCTATTCCCTAAACAAACAAAAATAGATTCTCAGTAAAGATCCCAAGTGCTATCTTCTTTCTTTCCTGACAAAAATAATTTATTTCAGCAAGTGCACCAGAATCATCACAACCCATAATTAGCAAAGCTCTGGTTTTAGCCTGTTTAAACAATACAATATTTAATATTACATCTGCAGCTGGTCTGAGCCAAAACAAAACTATTCACATGATCTGTGTTTTAAGTTACCATCTCCACAGTCAGCAATCTAAATTCTTTATCCACATACCGTTGCCTTCACTGCAGCTTCAATGTTCATTTCAAATGCTTACCATGAAGACAGAATATAGCCTGCAAAGTCCTTATTTTTCATGACAAGTTCAAAATAACAAGTTTTAATTTTGATTTCAGCACTGAATTTCTGGTCGGTCGATTAGAAGGTATATTTCCCAAAAAATGGCATAAATCTGAACTACACATCACATAAATAGCATGTTTCAGAGCTCAGCTAACAGAGTAACAATGAACACTCATGGAAACTGTCTCCAGAAACATTAAATGGTTAAAATATTACTTTACATTTAATGTAAATATCTGGTGTCTTATGCCAGGACCCTCATAGTTACTCAACTCTGTATAATCAGCATTAAAACAGAATTTCAGTTTACTTTATGAATATATAATGACATAAGGTATTGCAGATTGCAGATTTCCTCTAGTAATCTGAGCCATATACAGCTTGCACCACTGTATGTTACTCATTCAAGAGATATTATGAAAGGTACTATGGTCTTACAACACTTCATTTTTGGGCAAGGGATTTGCACATTAAATAGGTTGCTACAAACCTATATTGTTTTATACACCTAATACTTTTGAGCAATGTCTCTCAGAAATGTAGACAAAAGACAGAGCATTTGCCTACTGTGATCTATTATACCAAAAGTTATTTCAGATATTGGATGTTTGAGAAGAGTTTATCGTTCAATAAAAAAACAGTCTTTAGCCTCACAGCAGGTGTCAGTGCTTGTTTATATTTCAATACAGCAAGGTTTCTGTTTCTCAGTAGATTGTTCTTCCAATATTACTTCAAACATTCCCCATAAAATATGCTGCCTGCAAACTTTCATTGTTGGCAACACAAATATCAAGGTCACGCATGCGTCAACGTCCATCAGCTGTACACAGATCCATTTCTTCCTGCTCTGACACTGGCACTACAAATGCTGTCCCTGTACCTGCAGCAGAGTTCTTGCAAAGAAGACTTCACGGCACACTTCTTGCTTTAGTTATGGTAATTTAATAATATTACCTTAAATATGCTAATAGTAGTTGAAAAACTGAAACAGAAGGACATGTTCCGTTTGTGTCAGAACTGCTGCTCTCTATGCCAATTCCACTCTGCATTAAAAAACACCCAACCCCTTCTCTCCCTTTCCAAGCACACACAGCCATGTGGTTGGGTACTTGAGGCACACTTACCAGCAGGTCAGTCCCAAAACAGCTGAGGATGTGAGCTAGGACAGCAGACCAGAGGAGCTAACTATAACTAAACCAAGGTAAGTGCTGAAGAAAAATAGGGGCCCTCCTACAGCTACCCTGCAGGAACAGGTTCCACGGAAATCAAAATACAGCAGGGGAAGATGCCAGAAACAGAAGTGGTAGCTACAAACATACATAGGAAAGAATGCAGTCTGGAACTGTTTGACAGCACGTTATTTTTATAGGTGCTTCTCTTAATCCACGGGCAATTTGGATTTATCTGGCTTTTTCTACTTTAGCCAGAGATGTCTTATGTGAAATCCTAGTGGGCTTTCCTTTGAGCAGGCAGTAAGGATTGATTTTCTTGAGACACCACAGACCATACCCTATTACAATCCTCTTGGGGATCACACAGAGCATAACATCGTTTATTCTTACATAAGAGATTCTTATTCTCTTCCTTTCATGCTTTAACTCCCTTATATTTACTTTTCATTTACACTCACTGACCATTCACACTCACTGACCACTCCATGACCATTCCGTTTTCATTCTTTCCATGCTCACCAATTTTCTGATTCCCATTCCCATCATCTTGCGTCTTACCCCTATTTTCTATTTTAGCATTCCTTAACAGTTCATGTCCCATGTAGCTACCATTTCTTCTATTCCAAATTATTCTCATTTCCCTCCAGCCTTTATTTCCAGTACTCTCTTTGCCTCTGAATAGCTGCCCTTTTGCCCTTCATTTTTGACTAATCAGTCCACTTAAGCTCATTATTAATAATGGTGGAGGCTAACTTCCATACTCAGGGCAGGAAGCAAATAGCCTTCTCTATTCCAACAGTTCCTTCTATGTGCACCTTCTGCTCCCTACTTCTGGTGCAAATACTCCAAGTCATTTCTACTTTTCAGCTTTTATTACTGCACAGGGATAAAACTGGGAGAGCAACAAAAACAACTGCCCCCAGAATATTGTAAGACATTCTTTTTTTCAGCCTAATTCAGCTTAAGCATTACAATACTGTCAGATGCTTTATCTTAATTTTAACATTGACAAGAAAATTCACTTCAAGTATCTTTCAGTGTCAGGTATTTATAATCTAGGATTTCTGCAAACTCTACCATAAACAATTAAACCATTGCATTCAAATGTCCAACTTCTATTCCTGCTTCAAAACTGCTGAAAAAGCTCCTGTGATTCCTAAATAGGTTATTTCCACATAGGCCCTCAGATAAACTGCGCAAAATGATCTGCTGCTTGCTAGGACTGTATGGAGTCCTACCTATGTGGCCTATATGAATTCTCTCAGTTAAGACTTCTCTCAGTTAAGTTTCCATTTTAAAGACTGAAAACTGCTTAAATCCTCCTGTTTTATTCCTCTGCCCACGTACGTGACAGCCTCTGAATATTCTCAAATAACTTTATTTTTCCAATCATATATCCCTAAGTATTCTATCCAGTCATTCCATTATTCATGATTCATGTAGATATCACGAGGCCTTTGTCCTTTCTTCTGGTTTCATTTTTATCTGCAAACTTCTTTATGATTTTTTATTTTGTTTTTTACATTCTAAGGCCCTTCAGCTTTTTCTCCGGTATTTCACAATTTACTGTTATTCACAGTTAATATTTTTCCTTCTTTTATACATCTTCAACTATGCAACTGAACCCATCTACAATCTTTCACCTGTCAAATTGACACGTCCATCCAAATGATGGAAAATCACCAAATTTTTGTTAGCAGTAGTGCAGAAAGCATGAAAATGATTTATCTTGCTACTTTCCAGGTAAGCCAATATAAAAGGTAATGCTTAGGACTAGTTAATATGCATTGTAGTTACTACAGGACTAGTTAATATGCATTGTAGTTACTACATATTTTACCACTTATGAATTTATACACACATCAAATGAAATCAAATGCTAATTTCAAACATGCCAATATGAAATCTTTCCAACCAATACCTCGTGCTTTCCTTCCTTTCTTGCTTGAAATTCACTCCACATCTATTGTAACAGAAAGTAGAATCTGCTTCAAAGCTAATAATAAATCATTTCCTTTATTAATAGAAACATTGTAATTCACAGTACATGATATGTTCCTCACATTAGGTTTGACAAAAAATATTAATGACGTTTTGGCCAAATGTCTAGTTAGCCATTTCTGAATAAGATCTCTTTTGAGACATTCACATTATATAATGGTCAGGAGCTTTGATCACCAGTTAGGGTTTTATTACATCTTATTTGCAATAAAACAGAAGCCAAATGCGGATCCATCCAGTGATTTTGAGCAATACTCAGACAGTGAAAAGCATTTCTATGAACATTACAACATAATGCATGCTTTTCAAGAAACTATTTTCTACTGATGAACCTTTGTTAGGATATGAACCAATCTAATTTAAATGTTCATCTCTGCTTATCTTTGTAGTGTTAACATAAATTCTTAAATCACAGGGAAGTAAAATAGGATGTTAATTTGAAGCAGAATATTTTATTGTCTCTAATACTGAGTGGGAAGAGTAGTCTGGTTATATTCAACAGCATCATTGTAAATTCCTTCAGGACTGAAGTGAGGTACTGAAAACGGGGATGACTGTCATCCTCTGTATGTTACTTGTAATAATTTTTAGTCAATCATCAAGGCTTTCAAGAGTGGTAAAATACAAAACTACACTATGAAGAATGTATAATACAGACATGGATGAATTTTATTCTAGGATTGCAAATAAACAAGCCACACTAATGTGAGAATAAAATTGTCAGCACTTCAATAATCCATTTGAAATGTACATTGCCTTTTCCTCCATGCTTTTCTATTATGTGCTGATAAGACTTGGAGGGAACATGATCTATTTTGTCTCTGTGTTTTACATTAGCATGTGTGAAAAGTACTGACCTTAGAGACCTTAAAAATAAAGTCTTCTATTTGTTTGTCAGTCAGGTAAACAAATGCTTATGGGATTAACACAAGTGATAAAAGCTAACTCACAGAAGTGTTTTGTTTTTGTTTTACAAGTGTCACTGTAAAGTTTAAAAGTACTCATTCACCAGTGTCTTTCAGGAGTGCATTTAAGTAGGTCTGAAACACATAGTAAAAGCTAAACACATTTTAAATTCTTTTTTAAAAATAAACTAACTTAAATATGTTCATAAATAATTCCAAAACAAAGGACAACACATATGATGACTGCTGATTAGATTAGTGAGACCCATTTATAAGGAGAACTCTCATTCACTCAGAAGTGGAGAAACTAATCTCACACAGAATACTAAATTACACTTACTTGTAACAGTGTGGCTTAGATTTGAATTTGTGAACAATACATCACCAATACATCACCAATAACCTCAGTTATTTAGTTTCCTTCAAAAAAATTTCTCAATTATCTGCTACAGACTACCCCTTGAGTGATCTTCCTCTTTAAAGCAGAATGCCTTTCAATTTCCTTTGTAAGCAGTTAAGGCCAGAATTGTTCCACTGCCAGGATGAGTGAGGGAGCAAGCAGCAGAGTGCTCATGGAGGAGAGTATCACAGACTTTATGTGACCAGGAGGTTAGATTCATGTTCTCTTCAAAGAAATAGAGCTGGAATGATCGAGGTGTGCTGACCCAGAGGAGCCAAAACAAATTCCAGTGTTTGAACCTACTTTTCAGAAGCTGTCACACACCTTATTGTCCATGTGTTCCAGTTCAGTGTAACTAGCATATCTTTAGCATATCTTCTGAGATGTTGTAAAGACACTAGCCTCTCTCAACAAATGACACTATCATGTATTTCTTCTATTTACTTAGACTCTGTGCTGAGGTATGAAGGAAAAACGCAGAATTCAGCATCCTTTATCACACAAGGGTCTGACTTCATTCTCTTAATATCATTTACATCCGTGTCTTTCCTACCTCAGAAATCTTAGATATTTGTGTTCAAAGCCATGAAAGTAAATGATGCTAATGGTAAGTTTGTGTTTGGAAGATGTGCTGGAGATCAGCTGAACTGCACCAATAAAAAATTCTACGTACTTTAAAGAAACTAAATATACAATTTATACATTGCAGTTTGGGAAAGTATAAAAATAATAATTTTAATCTCTCTAAACATAAGGTTGAAGAACTTGGGCTGTTAGTAAAGCATTACACTTGCAGAGTAATCATACCTTAATCCTCAAAGTGCAAGCAAAGTGACCTCCTCTAAGTAAAAAACATGTATATTAAATGTTGGATGGAAAAGTGGAAAGAAAGACAAGCTTACTTTTTGTCCTCAGCATAGGGTCTCCAATAAAAAGAAAATAAATACAAGACTTAAAATATTTGTTGCTAAAGTGCTCTAACATACCACCCAATATTTCCTTAAAATAATGAATGTTTATACTCAGAATAGCAAAGTATATTTCCTTCAGTTCTTTAAGTAGAAGAGACATTTCTCCAGGCAATCATGGAAAATGCTTTCCTGATTTAAAAATGAAAATGGTCTTGTTAACATTTTTGCCAGGTGGAATATCTGAACAGAGGTATAAAATTGCCATATGAATTACAAAATATCCTTCAGCTAGCAACTTGTGCTGTGAAATCAGAATCACAAGCAAAATGATGGTTAAAGAAAAAAAAATTACATTGGACAGCTCAACTGCATCCAAGATAGCGCAGTGAGGATTCCTGTATGTCCCAGCTTTTTACTCCATAGGGAGTAAAAAGGGAGTCCATTTAGTAGACCTTTTTAAGAATCAGAAATAAACTAGACCTAATTCCTTTAGAAGTCTATCAGTGCCGCCCTAAAATCAAGTAAAGGGATTGCCCTGAGATGAATGAAGGTGAATGCCTCTAATGGTTCAAAATGCAGTTTTTCATCATTCCTGATTATTTATATAGGGAACAAAATGAAAGATTAAAAAAATATTTTCCTCTTATTTGCTGTCCATATCACCTTTACAGGACTTACCCTTTTAAGCCATTGACATCTGAGAGTAGGATCAAGTCCTGAAAGAATAAAAGCACTCAGTGGACAGGAAGGGAAATATATGTGAATCTGAAGTCAGAATTCCTGTAAAATATTTCTGCTTAGTGCAATTGAAGTAATTGAATTCCAGGTTCATGTAGAGCTAAACTCTCAAAAACAACAGTCTTAACTAGAGACACTTTAATAATGACAAAGAATCAAAATGATACAGTTTCAATAAAAAAACAAAACCTATTATAGTCCTCCAATAACTTACTTTCACCACAAAGCCTGCAAATATAGCAGCAAGGGAATGAAACGCATCCAACCTTGTGACCGATGTTGCTATGTAAATTCAGTTAACACAGATGAACACATCTGTCACAGTTTCTCCAACATATGGTATAAAAGGGAAATATTAAAAACTGCAAGACATCCTAAACAGAGTAAGCAATTTTATTCCCTGAAGCAATGCTGCCATCTTGTGAGAGAAATGTTTAAAAAACAGTTTTAGTTTCCTAGATTTATCCCAAGTGATTGAGAGTTTGAGACAAAGAGGTAAGGAATTAACATAGATGTGAACTGGAAAACAGTCTGAGCCCAAAGGACATTTGCTTTTCCACCACATAACTAGGTCCCTTTTTCAGAAAACACAGTAGAGATGTGCAATACTGTCCAAGAACTAAAAATTCTTAAAATAAGCTCTGTCTTTGATTAATTCAGAAGCAAACAGAACATTCAATATAGCAGAAGTAAATTCAAAACTGTGTCAACTTGCATTTCAGGTACGAATGAGAGCAGAACTACTACCTACCACCCATGTTAAATATCAATGATTACCACCTCTTTTCACAATGCAAAGGATTTTGTATGATTGGGCATTTAACTCAGTTCTCAAAATTACTTACATCCATCCTTGACATCGAGGATAATGGGAGCGAGGCTAAGGGAACAAATCATGATTAAGTAAATTTAGTATTAGTCCCTTTTAGTAACATTTGAAGTGTTCGTGGACCAGACCAATAGGGACCATTCAATACAGAGCAATATTTTCGCACATTTTTTCTCACCATGAAGCCAGGCACATGTATTAACACAATTCCTTTATGTTTTGTCCCTAATTCACATGCGCACACAGATTTTAAGACCAACTATGACCACCTACAGTGGGATTGAATTTAATTGCATGGACTAAAGAAATGCCAACTGTAACTACATCTAGAGTGAAATTTTCCATCCACATTTTTCCAGCTGGAAATGTCACCTTAACAAATGTTACACATCTTCAGCAGGAATCTATTTTCAAAACAAATAAATTAGCTTTAATAAGATCAAAATATTCTGACTTCACTTGTGTGAATAGAATACTTCAGTTTTCTATTTCCACATTTAAAATTTGTAATGCATAAAATCAAAATTATAAACATTTAATTTTGTCAAAGTGGAACTAAGAAGAAAATTTATAGTATTATAATGAACACATGCCATAGAGTCTGCATGCATATTCAACTTTCACCTGGGAATACTGAAAAACTCCTACAATTAATTTTATTATTATGTCTACAGATTTCTTAAATTACTAGAAAAAAAATCACTTGTTCTTCCTGGATGCTAAATCCATCTTCCTGCAAACACCCTCACATCAGAAACAGCTTCATGCTATTTGCATTTACAATGGCAGCTACAGACAGTAACCTCTCCTCTATCCCAATATGGAAATTTGTTATATCATAAGGAGTGAAAAGTAACTCCCTGCAGGTGTTGCTAAAATTAAGCTGTTACTGTCCGGTTACAGTAACTGGCTAGTAGACAGAGGACCACTGGTTTCTGCATCATTACCACACTATGTTAGATTTCACTCTTGCTGTGTTAGTCTTACAGTTCTGGATCTTCATTTATTCCTTTGAAATACAGCATAACACACCATCTTGCTGTGCATGTTTCAGTAACAGTAATTTTCAGTATTCAGTAACTCAGAAATTTCAGTATTTATACAAATGTAAAATGTTTTGCTATCTTTGAACAAAAAGCAGCACAAGCTCAATTATCAGACACTTTGGTACTTACTAGTTGAAGACTAGGCGTGACATATTAGCTTGCATCACTACCCCAGCATGCATTGTGTGAGCCAAGAACATCTTTCTCTTCTTCCCAGATTCTGCAGGACAGGCAGAAGAGGGAAAATCCTATCCTAGGCTTCTCAAAGAAGAGCTCTTTGCTAGGAAACTAAACCAGAAAATCTGGCCCTGTATAATTACACAATGTTTTTGTTGATTGAATTAAATTCTGTTTAAATTAGCAGCAGGATCTGCTCTTAGTAATTACTTGGAAGCATACTGAGCCAGAAGACATTCTACTCCTTTAAAGCACATGACATTCTATTCACTACACAATGCCACCACCTGATTTTTTGAATTCAATATACTTAAAGCGTCTGGAGTCTCCAAATACTGTATGCATTTATTCAATCTGAAAGCACTGCCTAAAACAAATCATGTTTCAGGAGAGATTAGAATATATTATATTTCTCTTCCCCCTATTACCCTGGATCAGTGGGTAATAGTCTCTGAATCCTTTGATGCTCTGAATCACCACTGTAATTCTTGTAAATGTGAATGCTTCTGGCCTAGGAATAGAGAAGGTATGGGGAGAGAGGGGGGAAGAAGTGGCATGAATATGTCAGCTTACCTACATTTGCAAATAAAATATGTTTATTATGTTTTGTGATACTGGTTATCCAGCTGAGAAACTGAGATTTTTACCTTAGTTGCAGTCAGAGCTTTTAGAAAAAACAGACTAGGGAGATGTATTTCACTATCAAAGCAGCCTTACCCTGTCAACATTGAGAACATCCCATTAAAGTTAAAGGTTTTTGTCTTTAATTTGATTTATCTGTATATCTCACCTCTGAGTGTTAGTCTCCCCTCATTTGTTTTGCCTCTCCTACACACCTGAGCTTACTTTGTTTTCTTGGACCTATTCATAAAATTCAGAAGCATTAGAACTGTGCAGTACAGAAGACATGTCTGCATGGACAAGTATATGTTTTATAAAGCCTAAGATTTCTGTTCCACTACACAAACTCACATGTCTGAGCAGACCAATTAACTTTTTACTGAGAATTCTGTCTTTAGAAGTGGTCAGGATCTGCAGAATCCCTTCAAAGCAAGGGTAATTGCTGTCATTTCGCCCCCCACTGACACCCGACCTCCCTCCATTCCCTTTGCAACCTTCGGTTCACCATCAGCCCTGAGAAAACAGCCTCCTAGAAGCACCACGCAGCTGTTACAATCTGGGCTACTTAACTCTGCTTTATATGGAAGAGACCATCTAAATGCTCGTATTTTAACAGAGATCTCATCCTTTTGACTGTTTGCTTCAAAGTGCTACCAAATTATTGCAAAGTCTCCATAAAAAAGAATGGATAAATAAGCTGACCTTTCCATAAGGTTGGAGCACCAAGCTTCTGAGGAGCACTGTACTTAAAGAAAAAGCTAGAGGAGCAAATAATTAATGTTATTAATCTTATTGCAGGAATACCTAAATATCCAAATTCCACTTCATTAAGTGCTAACTGAACAAAGAGATCTTCTACTCTTAAAATGCCACTACACAGAAACAAAATATTATCTCTACAAAAACTCTCTCAAAAGTAGATCAAACTGCCAAGCAGATAATCTGGCACAATGCAAGTGAGTAGAAGTGTAGAAAAGTAAAAATAACAGCACCTTTTTTGTACTTTGATAGTAACTACCCCAAACTTAAAAATCTATTCTCTTGCCTTCTATTTCCCATGTTATCTTCACCTTACTTGTTTAACAATGCTTCTGCCATCAGTATTTCACCAAATCTGTTTATGTGCAACTTGTTAAAAAGTCTCACTTAAATTCTTGTCCATGAAGGATGGTAGCCCCTTTCAGTATGGCCTTGCCTTTTCAGCTACTCTTACCCTGTTTTAAATACTAAAAGGCTTATCACACATGTTCAGAGGGGAAAAAAAAAAAAAAAAAAAAAAAAAAAAAGAAAAAAAAAAACTGTAGATAGCAAGCTTGTAATAGTAGATCATTACAGAAGTTTGTACTTTGACCTTGGTGTCTATGCCAGCTCAGGTACATATGTACAGACATCACGCACAAATCAGTGATACCTTACAGAACAGGTTACTTGTACTAATACCATGAATGGAATAGGCACACAAAAACTGATCGACATCACAAAAACAGAGCTATGAAACTGCACTCTTCCACTGCTCCTTTATCTGAAACTCTTTGTTGCCTTCCCATCTGTTCTTAACCTGTAAGTGCATGATTTCCTTATCACCAGCAACACTGAATTTGACATACCTACATAAATAGTAATCTGAAGTTATTGTATTTTACAAATTGAACAAAGTGTGTTTTTATAACTTATCCTTTCTTGATTATTTGGCACTTTCAAAGCTGGTAGCAAGTCAGAAACTAGGAAGTACAAGTGCCTTATCTGAAAAACAAGATCTTTAGACGATGAAAAGTAAAGAACCTTTAGTATTTCACTAAGACCTAGAGAAGACAGAATGCAAAGTTAACAGAAGAGCAGCTTCTCACTGTTCTGTTGGAGCTGTGCCATAAGTATTTAAGATTACATCTTAAGATTTTTTTAAAAAATAGGGGTGGTACAGATTGCTAGATGAAGAATAATTGTGTTCTCTGCAGTAAAATACTGAATTTCATATTTGTAGACAACTGCATAGAAAAACACCCCCTGTTGAAAACATACAAGTAATAGTACATAAGAACTTTACTTAAATAGCTGAAATGTTTAAATCAAATGCTAATTCTTTTAATGAAAAAATCTATTTGTCACAGAAACATAAGATAAAGAAGGCAAGTATAAAACTTTCATAATACCTTTGCTATTTTTGAACTAGTGTTAAATTGTTTTTTAAAATAGCAAGAAAACATGGAATTACCTTTTCATACTTTAAACTCTTTTAATGTTGGTTGTCCTAAATCTATCTAAGCTTAATTCAGCTCAACTTTATTTCTCTTATGCTCCCTTTCTCAAGAATAAAGTCAAAACTCTTCTAGCTACACAGAAATGCAGACTTGACAGGTAGACCTTGAAAATAAAATAATAATAATAAAATACAATAAAAAAGGGTTTAAGTTCAACCTAGATTAAGTTATTAAAGGACTTCAATATACCCAAGACATACACATGACATAAAACCAAGGACAATTCCTACAGTATCATAGAAGATCAGCATAAAAGTTTTTAGTGTAGACAAAATCTTTCCCTACTGACTTGACCTTCCTTTCCAATTGCAGAACTTAACTTTAATGTAAACTAAAATGTAGTCACTGAACTTCAGTTATTCAACTAAGAATCTAATTAAAACATTCCCATATCAGAAGTTATGAAAAGGTATATTCTTAATAACACATCTTAACTGGCTGATGATGCATACAGAATATAGCAGACGTGCATACGTTATTGTGCAGAAGGCTTGTGGATAATAGAGACCTCAGTAAGGTAATCAAGCATCCTTTATCTGTTAGAACTGTACTAATTTCAATGTAACAGCATATTTCTTCCCAACCCACTCACTACATTCTAGTATACTTAAATAACAAGTTAGTCTTAACCTTCAGTAAATGCATGTAAATACATTCCTTTTAGTTTGCTCAGCAGTGAAACAACAAGGATGTTTTTGTCTAATTAATTTCCTGGTGTGTTTTTTCCTCCTCATTTCTGGCACTGGATTCATGCATGTGTTCTGGAAAACTCAGCATCTGAACCAGCTTTCACTGTAAAGAAACAAGGTGAATTAAACATGAATATGGATGTAGTTTACCCCATTAAATATCTGACTTGGTGAAAACACGATTTTCCCTTTCCTGGGAAAACATTAGCCCTGCAGTAAGATGCTGTTTAGCGGATCCAACTGTTTACATATGCCTTGAACAAATGCAAAACCATCACCAGTAGCTTTTAATGGGGAAAGCACTCCTGTGTTATCATCACTTGTTCTAATTCTGCAAGACACACAGAGGTTTAGTCACTGTTCAAGGCAGTCTGCAATCTTTCCCTACCTAATAAAGAAGTGACTAAGGCCATAACTGAAAAAGTGCTCTGTCTGTATCACACACACACGTGCTGAGAAACTTTACTCATCTCCATCTTGATGTCATATTACACTGAGACACCTGGCTCTTTTCATCACTTTTCTCTCTCCAAAAACCCCCAAGAAAACTGTAAAATACCTCTACAGCATTAGAGAGGAGAGGCGGGAGGGTTTTTTTTGAGGGGTGCAGTGGGACAAGGATTTCAACATTTCTTTGTCTATTGAAATACTGATGATCACAGGGCAATACTTGCAGAAAGAGCTACTGGATGTAGAAAGCTTTTATCTGTGAACATAACTACTGCATATTGCTTCAGTTTCGAGGTTGATATTAGAAGCTCCCTTATCCCTTAGGCTTCCCTCCCTGAATTCATGTCCCAGGCCTTAACTTTTCATTTACAATGTTGCTAGACTAGATGACAAAAGAGACTCTATACTGCCAGTACAGATATTTATTCCAGTGGCATTTAGCTACTAGTAAACAGCCTGAGACATCCTTATGCAATTTCCTGTTCTTGTCAAAACTCACTCTGATTCCAGCAACTAAACAGCTCACAGCAGAATCAAGAACCTCCTGCTTGCAAGGTGCCTGACACCTAGAGCTGCCTATGTGATTCAGTACATTATGTTTAATTTTCTCAGCAACAAAAGACTATTGTGATGAAGAAATGCAGCAGAAGTGGCTTTGCTTCAAATTTAACATTAATGTTTTGGCATTTTTATAACATTTTCTAATCAAAAGCTTTATTGATTATCACATTATCTACTTCAGTACCAAGCCTTACTGCTTCTAGTTTCTCTCCTATAAAAT
This sequence comes from Oxyura jamaicensis, assembly GCF_011077185.1. NCBI lineage: Eukaryota > Metazoa > Chordata > Aves > Anseriformes > Anatidae > Oxyura > Oxyura jamaicensis. The sequence goes on from NC_048897.1 coordinate 63,080,268, forward strand.
AGAAAGAGAAGTGCTTTGTATCTTCCAAAAATTTATTTGCATACTGAAACAAAAGAAAAAATAGGTAGTCTATACTTTTAAAGATGTTTATTTTATGATCAATGTCATGGATAGAAGGGTTTTTTCTCACATGCATCCAGGCTCTCTAGTTTTATAGACATCTAATTTCCTTCCTCCCCCCCCACCCGGGTCTCCCATTCTTTTGCAAACTTTTTGGATTTCCCTTTCATTTTGCAATGCCCTTTTCTGTACGGTTCTCTATCATCAAGCTAAGCTTCAAATTTACATAAAATAAATAAGTTTAATTCCTTCTTCTTGCTTGAACTAGGAAAGTTCAGAAAAGAGGAAAGCCATTAAGTTAACATGAAAATGCAATATTTTAAACATTGTGAATTACATCACACACAGTAATTCCAGTGTTCATATGCAGCTATTACTTGCTGTTCCCATACCTGAAATTTTAAATATTCTTCCCATCTGTTTTCTGATAACGCTACAATGCTCATTACAAACAAGGAAACCTTGCTAATATGATGTTAAGAGCATATTATTAAAATAAAATTAACCTCTCTGCACATAGAGATGTTAAGCTACTCAAACTGAACCTCTTTGGATAGTGATAAAGGAGGGTCTAAAATCTGCTGTCAAGAAAAGGTCATTAAGTCATTCAAGTCATAAGGTGGTTTGTTTACTTTTACAAGACAAAACTATGTTATAAATTTAAAGAAGCAAAAGGGCATGAGGATATTTCACTACAGGATTCTAACATCTAGTTTCTTTTATTACATACATACATCTAGTTTGCAATAGAAAAGATTTCCCGACTTAATTTCAGTCTTTAAAAAAATAAAGATTTTCTTCTCTGTGTTCAAAATAACAGCATTCATCCATCCTCTGTCTCAGGACTAGCATACCTGATACAGATCTAAGTTCAGATATTTCAGCTATGACAAAATGTTTGCTCAGAAGTACTAGATAACTTTATTAAAAAGGAGTGTATAAATAAAAACATTCCTTTCCCCACCCTAAATGTAAGAAAATGCAAGACAGCTAATGGAATGTAATTGGATAGTTCAAAACTACACATCTCATCTACTTAGAAGATATAAGGCCGCAGCAAAACTCAGATGCATTAAACATTCTAAGAATTTAGCAACGACAGTTAGGGAAAGAACATGACTTAACAACATAACCATGTATTTGAAATCATACTTCTGACATCTCCAGACTTTATACAGCTAAAGTAAGTATTGTGTAAGAAATGCTGTCTTCTGTTTTATTTCATGTCTAGCTCTTTAGTTCTGTCTGTGAATGTCCCACGGGTATTACACTTTTAAAAAGATTTCTTCATACTGCATGCTAGTACCAAACTAACTCTGTGGTTGAAACAACATCTTATGTAACTTCTGCTTTACAACATAACATTGACTAGGGAAAAAAAAAAAAAAAAGCAACTAGGCAATTCACATGCAATGAATGACATTATTCTCAGGCACATGACGTATTTGAAATAGCCAGCACAACTTCAGAAGTGTTGTAGTAATTACTCTGAATTTCCCAAAATTCATCTTCGGTTGGAGATGAAAAAAGCCATCCTGTTTAAATTGTTATTGCTTTCATTCCTTCCACTTCCTGAAGTTAAAACAAAGCAGCTCATTACTTCATCCTAGGGAAAAGCCATGGCCTGAGCAGCCAAAGAACCAAAATCCAACTAGCAGTCTGGCATTAAGAATTACCTTATGCTATGTATTTCTTACTTCCAAACATTAAATCATGAAGACAGCTTCAAAACATTTTTTGTGAACATTTTTGTTAATTTTAGCGAGAAGATTTTGATTATTTATTAAGAGTTGCCATGTCAATTTTTAAAAGTGGCACTGCAAAATTGCTATTACTGCTGAGGAACATACAAACAGACTCTAAAGATGATTTAATCTACTTTAGCTCTATAGAAATGTGGCAACCAAGCCTTTGTGATTGCAGGCAATAACTACCATCCCAAGGCTGCCAAGAATGTGAATGTTTTTATGAGGTAGTAAAAGCTTCATTAATTAACCTCTTCATTCCTGAAACATGTAGTATATTAGTCATTCTGAATAAATTCAAAGACATGAAAATAATAAACATGAGAATACAAAGAAAAGATTAACAAAAACCAGGTCATTATAGTTTCAGCCTGTCTTTGGAAAAATCCAGGACTAGCAAGCACAGGAAGAGGCTGAAGTAGCAGCAATAAAATAAGGAAGAACGGAAAAAAAATGGTCAGGGTATTATCAGAAAAAAAAAAAAAAAAAAAAAAAAGTATGTAATGGTCAAGCTTTTTTTTTTCTCCTAGAAATCAGCAGTCAGGAAGAAAAAAGTAAAAGAAAGTAGTATTATCCTATTATCTTTATTTATAACTTCTTGGGCAGTTTTGATGAGATAACCTTCTGATGATCCGAGGCTGGCTCTTTATCCATTTCAGAAAATGCTCCTAGAAAAAAAAAAAAAAAAATCCTAAGTTCATGACACATCTTAGATCTTGGATGCAGAATAGAATGTGGGCTTTGCAGTAAATGCAAGTTCTCCCGTACATGGTAAACTTAGGACATCAAAAACTTCATGCATGCTTTTGACTTACTCTTGCCATAGTAGACAGCAGACTTGGAATTCAATTTCCAGTAAGTGTTGCCATTACTGGTACTATCCAAATTCAATTTTACATAGCTTTTAGTATTGTAAAACTGATTTGGGCATCTTAGTATAAATCTTTGTTACCATACGGAGTACAAAGCCAGCACACATGCAAAATCATAGGGAATGAAAGACGCACATTTCCTGTGCCAAGACAGTCATAGATTCACTCTGTAAGAAATAAAAAAAAAAAATGTAGCAAATACTGCAGTATCCAGCATCTTGTATCTATAGCAGCATAGAGAACCTTGTAACTCACACACCCCTGCATTCCACAGATGCACCCCACTTCGCTATCCAGCCAAACAGAAAGTCCAATGAACCCTCTTCCTTTACCATCACCATGTAAAATAACCCTCTGCTGAAGAGCCAATCACCATGAATGGATGTGAACTGAATGCAAACAACCTGGAATTCGTCTCTATCTGGACATCTGTTAGACATGCTTACATCTATCAGGCCCACTTAACAAACAAGGCATAAATCACAGGTGATAGGCAAGCAGGTATGCATGTAACTTAAAACAGTTGACACAATTCATTGCAAAGAAGTAACAGTACAGACAGAAATTAACATCCCATGCTAGCAGCAATTAGGAGACTGAAATTAACATACACACACACACATTTCAGAGTCAGTTCTGATCCAAATGTTGAAGAAACACATCTGCTCTTCAAAGGCATCTTCTTAAAAAGGCAGTGACAACAAACAGGGACAGCAGTTAGAATTCTTTTTTATTGTTTTCCCATGTTAATTCAGCCCACCTAACAGATGTATTGCACATATTTAAAAGTCAATAAAAACATTAAAATTGAAATATACGCAAACATGAGATTGTTTTTAAGAAACTACATTCTTAAGACTCACTACCTACCGCTTTGCTTTAACCTTTCACTTCTAGAGGCTACTAATTCCACAAGATAACTTTTTTGACATAGACTCCACACTCTGACAAATTACTTACATTCAACTCTGAATACAAAACATCTGTGACTCTGGTTCAGTCAAGAGCCAGTAGTATTTCCTCATATATGACCCAAGCAACGCAGGAGACAACTTGCTGGGAGATTTTTACCAATCTCAGGATACTGTGTACACAAATTCCTGCCCAGCCTGACTCACTGTGTCCACACTAACACTCCCCCTGCCAGAGCTGCAGTGCTGGCAGCTGCTCGATACTGGCAGCTGACATTTGAAATGCTATGTGAGACCTCTGGCAGCTCCCTCTGCTGTTGCCAAAGGTAAAAAGCTACATTAATTCATGCAAGAAAGTTCAGCAACCCCCATAGCAGACTGTGCCTTACAGCCCCAGAAAGCTGAAGATGTTTAGGGGACAGCTGACTGCAGAATGAGGACAAGGTTGAGCTGGGAGGACCACAGAGCCAGCCACAGGTTTTAGACCAGGCCTCCCAACAGCTGTGCATGTACAACATAAAAGCTGCCTTATGCCCTATGTCTCACTGCAGGACACTTTGAGTTGTGGGGACATGATGAGTTCTGGGGACGTAATGTTTCCTTTGCAGACTGCACAAGCTGAAAGACACACAGTAATGGCGCAGGAGGGAGCCCTGAAATGACCCATAGCTGAGGAATCACTCCCCCCCCCCCCCCAGCAATCCTCAACCAGTTAAACAGCCCAACCCCACTCCACCCCAAACAAAGTTTCTTCCATCACCAGTGGAAGAAAGGACTAGCAAGGGCACAGAGTAAAGCAGAAAGAGTGGTGTCAAGCATGGTCACTAAGCAGCATCCACAGAAAAATGGGGAGAGGTGACATCCCCCTCCTGCTGTCCTCCTGAGCAGGTCTTCTGGGTAGGGAGGCGAGACCAAAGGCAGACACACCATGAGGCAACCCAGGGCATGCATCCCTTGTGCTTACCAGCACCATGAGACTGCACATCCAAAGATGCAAAATGCTGCACTTCCTTCCCTCCCCTCAGTGAGGGGATGGGGTCATGCAGCTGGGAGCTACTGTGTGGCACTGGTAATCATGACACCCCAAAGGAGGTGGAAGGAAAACGTTCCATGCAGGTAGAGGCCACCTGGGAGCTGATGTCCAGGATGAGGAAAATGCTCCGTATATGCTAACTGAGGATGGGAAAACACCCCCTGCTTGCCCAAAGAGCTGTAAGCAATACAATTAGCACTTCTTTGTAATATTAAATGTCACCTGAATTAATTTATATGGTCGCTGGGAACCCCTGAAGCAAAACTGAACTATTTAACTTCCCTGGACCCAAGGGCAACTACGAATACTATGAGTGTCTACACTGAGGGCAGCTCCATATGAAGCTAAGCTGCTCTGATTTTTGCACATTGCATTATCCTATGCAGTGCTGCCTTTGCATTCTTAGGGTGACTCTCCTTGTGTGCATAAGTGTTTTAAAATATACCATCCATGTCACTCTAAGCTCTTCCTGAACCTCTGACATAACAGGACCATTTCAGTGCCTGACATTACCAGCATGGTATGTGTTCAAGGCAACTCTTTCTTTTCCTACACATAAGTCTTTGCTATGTTGCTGATCATAGAGATGCCTTCCCCCTGCCACCTCCAGCCTCAGAGGAGGGGGGTTAGATACCATACCAGCCCAGATTCCAGAAAGAATGTATGAAATAATCTCTACTGTCTCGCGTATATAGAGAGACTGCAGATTTCCCAGCTACTGCACACATTTTAGAGAGCAGAGTTGCAGCCTGGCCATGAGCCTAAGCCGGTAAAATCAGTGTGAGATTTGTTGGGTTCCCTCAAATGCCACATGATTCCAGCCCACATCTGTTTCCAAATTCACACCACAAAGTGGAAATCAGCCTACTAGTGCATGTTTTACTCCCAGTAACACCAGAAACACTTTGACAAGTACATCAAGAGCTCTAACCCCCAGAACTGTGTTTTGTTCAGACTACTAGTGTTAAAAATTACTCTGTAGTTTTAAGTACGTAATGTCGTAAAGTCAAGCTGATGTAAATTAATGAAGGAATTCATGGTCCTGCAAAATTCTGTGCAGGATTTCTATTTCTCTTAAGAATTGACATTTCAGTTTCAAACCCAGGTGAGAATTCACAAACAAGATTAATGCTATCACAGAAAACTAATATCCTAAGCTAATATCTGAAAACTCTGTCTTGAAACCAAAGTAAGAAGATAATCTTTAACAAAATGTCAGTGAACATTGGCTGCTGATTAATAATTAATTAAAATAATCCTCTACTGGTTTTGATTAAGAAAATCTTGGCACAAGCTAACATCAGAGGACAGAAAAGTAAATGCATGTTCATAAAGATTAAAGCGGAATGTACAGTTTAAGAACAGCAGAACACAGTGTTTAGCATTCAACTTAAAACTGAGTGTTTTTGCTTAATGTTGTGAAGTTTAATTTCAGAAAGCTGCTTGCCTACCCACCTACTAGACTCAAGAGTACTTCCTTTGACAGTCTTTCTGAAGGGAAAGAGCACTTTTTCCATAGCAAAACTCCCATTTTAGGCTTACACTTTCCACAGCACTCTCCACTTGTACAAACAGATTTTTTTATTTCCCAAAACTCTGCATACAGTTCTTTCAACATGGAAAACTACAGATCACAGAAAATTAGAGATGTCTTATGTTTAAGTACTTTGATTCCCACTCTTGAGCCCCAAAATATTCAAGAAACAATCCAAAATGCTAGAATGTTAAAACCCCCTTTCTAACAACAATTGCAAGAGTATTAAAAGTAACAAGTGTCCCTTTTTTAAATATCTCAATTTGTTCTTTAGCCTCTTACAGACCTGCTTCATATTTAGGGAGCTAAGATCCAAGAAATAGAAATCCAGCGAAAAGCACTTTTAAAGGTACAGAATTCTTTAATTGTGTCTTCTTTACCTTACATTAATTCTACTTGTTCACCTTAATTCCTTCTTGTTCTCCCCTCATCAATCCAAAGGATTATTTCATTTTTTTTCTAATTGAAAGGACTAGATGGGGCAGTCAGTGCGCAAAATAATACCCTAAGATTTTCAGAGAAATTTCTCAAAGCTTTCATGTTTTGCAACAGTTGCTCAAGGCACAAACAGCAAAGTAACAAGCAGTGCAATTAATGGCTGGGTTGATATCCTGAACTTTCACACATCTCTTTCTATCAGTAGAGACAGACTTGCCAAAGATTGAAAAGGGGAGGGGAGAGGCTTTCAGCCAGTTTTCCACAAAGTGCTGACACTGCAGAAGAGGTCTTAAAAGAACACTGTATCAACATTGGCCACATTTCTTGTGCTAGCAAATACATCTATGTCATTCTGATATTCATTAGCAACTTGTGAAGGTTTGAAAACTTCCGTTTATTGTTGTTGGGACTTTTTTTTTTATTTTTTTAACACAAGAATACTGAGGAAAGCTACAAATAAGGACAGCAACCTCTGAAATAGGAAATGACCTACCAACAACCTATGTGAAAAATCAAACGTGAAGCACTTCAGAGCAGATATCAATGATATTCATTTACACAATCCTCTTTACATAGACGTTCTATTTGAAAAAGGTAGGATAACATTATCTGGGGAAAGACAGTATCAGTTTGTATTCCAACACCTGCTTGTTTTCTCAAGATTTTACACTCCCAGCATTTTTGGCACACCACCAGATGTATCAGAGTAAGGTAGCAATACTCTCTCCGTTTAGTTTTTGAAACTTTTTGCATTACTCATCACGTCTTGGACATAAGCGTTGAGACAGGAGCATGTGCATTCTTACAGAGAAGGAAAAATGACTAAAGAATAAACTTTAAGGATGCTGTGGTGGTGGGAGGTAGCCAGTTCCCACAGGCTAATTTAAATTCACCATCATTTGTAATAAAGACCTGCTATTTAGTATTGATTTAGTGTAACTACATTCCCATAAACATGATGCATGCATTAGTGTGGTAAGTTCTGTATTGACTAAAACTAGTGAAGTGTCACTGACTAAAATCGGACACTTCAGCACTTGTGATTCTCATTAATGTGTCTCTGAACAATAGTTTGACAATTGATAGCCTAAAAAATTTACCTGTAATCACAAATCCAGCACACTTTTTAGTGTGATATATTGATTGTTCTTTTTTGTATTAATAACAACCTGTGGCACGCTAAATCAGTCTTTATGAAGGACTAGGAGATTCCCTTCATGAAACCTGATTTCTGAATATTGCTCTTTAATAAGGCTCACATAAAGAGATTAAACACTCCAACATACACAAATTACAAAAGCTTCTGGAGATTTAATTATTAACCAGAGATTATTACTTCATTCAAGATGTTTCACGTACACATCCTACATTAGATGCCTGTATAAGGCTGGCAAGAGGATCTAACAGCATTTCTTTAAAAAAAGAAATCCAGACTCTTACCCAGTAGACATGTATTTGGGGTTGCTATCTCGTTATCCCAACAGAGCAATATATTTTAAAGTCATTGAGTCCCATGGCTTTGCCCCTTATTAAGCTCAAAGGGCAGGAGAAAAAAATCATAACGCTTCAGAAAAAGGACTTTCAAATATACCATTTCTGAAAGCTTTTGAATACCTAATGCAAAAGAAATAATCCCTCAAGCTTCAGAATTTTTGGACCCTTAAGGAGATACATGCAAAAAAGTAACACTCAGCTCAACATTCAGATGATGGTCACATACCATTCATTGCTGGTGCCACCCAGTACTCTGATGATTTTATCACCTTCTGTTGCAAGGTTATGCCTCTGGTCTGGCTATTCAACTCAAGTATTTGCTTGCTAATTTCATGGATCTTTGGATACCGCTGGACAACAGAAGATCACTGGAAGGCTGTGCTTCTCCAAATACCTACAAATATTGATAATTTTTTTTTTTCCTGCAATTCTACCTTTTCTCCTGTCGAGATAATTCCAAGAATCCCCCTTAACAGAAAAATAAATCACTTTAATCAGCAATACAGCTGAATTAATAAAAAAAAAAATCCTTTTCTCTAGAAGATGAGTTCATTAATTATACTTTCTTTTCCTATATAAAAAGAAACAATTTCACATAGTTTTCCTTCTTTTAAATGGTTAATGCTATCTATACAACCCTGTGCTAACAATGTATCCATAAATGCAAGGGACTCACATTATTCCCATCCTTATACTTGATTTCATTACAGTAGTGCTCAAATGTCTCAGTAGTATGAGGGGCTTTAAGGTGCTACATGTTTTAAAACCAGAGGGCAAGAATTCCTCTCCAAAGGTCCTACTGGCCTTTGTTGTATAAATAACTGGACCCCATTAAGTTACATAAACAAAAACATGTTGAAAAATTGTTTCATGTAAATTTTCAACATAGGGATTTTTGTGCTTATTTCCAGGAGTAGAATTCATGGAAACTATGAAATGTAGCATCTATCACAGCACACTTCTAACATAAAAATAAAACTACTGACATTGCTATTGTCAGAAACAATCTCTTTGAAGGGCTTTTTTTTTTTTAAAAAAAATATTATTTAAGTGTCCCCAACTATATGTTGACTGCAAAACATGCTACTTAGCTCACCTTCTGGAAGACAGGATGACAGAAAGGAAGCCAAGAAGTTACACACTGCAGACTAAAAATGAAAAGGGAGAAGAGGTCACTTAATTGTAGTTTTTACATTCCATCAGTCTTCAATACAGTAAGCTTCAAAACTAGCAACAAATGTAAAGTTTCTTTGCAAAAATATACAAAAAGAATATACAAAAAAAAACAAAAACAAAACAAAACAAAAAAAAAAAACACTCAATTCTGTACATTTCCACAAGAGGACACTAATAAAATGAGAATAAAGTATTTCTCTAAAAAAGTCCAACTATCACGTACCATTCTTCTTCATTAGTTAACTGTTTCCCACCTAAACTATTTCACTGTCAAGTAGACATTAAAATATAATTATTTCTCTTGTAATGCACATTTTATTTATTCTAGAGATTAATATTTGACTTTTCATGTGCCTAAGCGTGAAAACCATATATATTTAAACCTTTTACAGACAAAAAAGCAACAGTTAACATATACCACAGAAATACCCTTTAATTTCTTTTGAAAGTGTTCCATTACCCCTGGATTGACTCTGCTCACACTTAAGTGAATACACACTTAGTTTCACAGCATGACTCCACGAATAACTTCTGGGCACCAAGAAAAACCACACACATATTAGTAGGGTCAGGCCTAATCTCTTTTGCTCTTTCTGCTGGTCTCCGAATCCCACACTCAGTTAAGGGCAGGTTACACATAAGAGGGCAGAAAGAGCGAGCAACACAGTTTTTACAAACAAAACACGACAAACTTCACTTAAAGGGCAGCGCACGCCGCGGCTGGTCACAGCCCCACCGTTAGTTACCTCAGGGCTGAGGCGGCGGCGGCCGCTCCCGCCCCGCTGCCGGGCCCTGCTGCCACACGCAGCCGGAGCCCCAGCTGCCCTTATCGAGCCTCTGCCACACCTGACGGGAGTGACTGCCGGGCATGAAACCTCACGTTCAGCCTTCCCACTTACCTAGCACAATTTAACTTTAATCAACTACTATTCTTTCCCTCATGTCCCGTAAATCCAGAAAGGAAAAGGGAAGGGGGCGCCCCGCTCCGTACTGGCGGGGCTGGAGTGACGAGGCGCCCTATGGAGCAGGGGAACGGGGGCCGAGGGCGGCAGCTACGGCCCCTGAGCGCGGGGGACGAGCGGGGCCAGCCAGGCTCTGCCCCGCGGCTCCTTGTAGGGATCATACTGCGCGCTCCACTGGGGACTGCGCGCTCCTTAGGAGCGAACACGGGTCGCAGAGCAGCCGCCACCCTACCCTGGAGGGGGCCGAGGCGCCAGCCAGGGTGTGCGAGCGGCCGTGACAGCGTCTGGGGCAGGGCCAGGCAGCTCTCGCGAGAGCGCCGCTGTCGGCCATTTTCTCATTGATTGGCGCTGGCGGAGGGGGTGGGGGCCGCGGCGCTGCCCTCGCCGGCTGGGGCGGTGGTGGAGGAGGAGGAGGAGGAGGAGGAGGAGGAGGAGGAGGATGAGCCGCCGGCGTCCCCACGCCTCCTGCTGCTGACGACGACGGCGACGCTCGGCTCTGCCTGCTGCGGGCCCAGCGCCGCGCCACCGGCCATGGTGCCCAGCGAGGAGAATCAGCTCGTCCCCAAAGAGGTGAGGTGGGGGGGCCGCGGGCAGGGAGGGCAGCGGGAGGCGACGGCGACCCCTGCAGCGAGTGGGGGGCCCGAGGCCGCCCGGGAGGCCCGGCCTGGCTCGGCTCCGTGCGGGGAGGGAGGGAAGGAGGGCCCGTCTTTGTGAGGGGGCGGGAGGTCCTGCGCCTGGGAGGTGCGCGGAGGTGGGGGGGAAAAGGAGCCGGCGTGGGGAGGGCAGCGAAGAGAAGGAAAGGGAAGGGGAGGAGGCCGGGGCTGGGCCCGCGGCAGGCCCGGGGACGGCCGGGGCGCTACACCTGTCTGTGTCACGGCACGCGGGGAGGCCGGCCGGCCTGCCTGCCTGCTGCCGCCGCCTCCGGGCCCGGCGGGATGGCGGCGCCTGTGCTCGGCCACGGCACGGGCCGCGTCCGGGGTCGGGGTCTGGCGCGGGGCCGCCCCCGGAGCGGGACCTGTCGGGCAGGGGGTCGCCACGGGACGGCAGGGCCTGGCTGTCGGGAGCCCGAGGGGAGGGAAAGGGAAGGGAAAGAAGGGGCCGAAGTGCCAAATGGCAGCCGGGCAGGACTCGGCCGGGTGCGTGCGGCGGCTCCGTATGCCCCGCGCCAGGTGCGGGGCTCGCCGCGGCACCGGAGCTGCGGCTGCGGAGGGAGCGCGGCCCGAGTCAGCCGTGGCTCGTGTTGGCGGCAGGGTAGGCCCCTCGCCGCCGCCTTGCAGCGGGGAGGAAAGGAGAAGGTTTGTTTTTGGCCAGAGGCTAAAGATAAGCGCCTGCGTGGAAGAGGAAGGCTAAGCCTCTGTCCTGCAGCGATAGGCGAGTGACACGTGTCAAGTAAGAGAGATACTGCTCGGAGAAAGGAGTCTTCGAGCCGTGGTGTGACATAGTGGGAAGTAGTTGTTCACAGGGGAGTGTTAGCAAAAACTTTTGTTCACATGCAAGTAGGCTTACGAATTTAGCTGACTTTTCAGTTTTACTTTTCTGTTAAATTATTCAAACCCTTCCTGTTGTTGAACGTAGAGTGTCACTAGTCTGGGAGGCTTTGTGTCAGGGGCAAGGGCTTCAGTTTTGTAGAGTTCAGTAAAATGAAGTGGTGATCCTTAAATAGTATCCTTGGGAACAACTGTGAAATAAAATTCTGAATTTCTGATGCAAATTGCGTGCATAGAATTGTACAGGTAAGTCAGGACAAATGTACCTATTGTTTCTTTCTTTCTTTCTTTTTTTTTTTACATCCTAAGATTCAAAGGACTACATTAAGTCTTTTATCAGGAAAAAGATCTCCAGAAACTCAGAAACTTAAGACAAGGGATGGAATGTAGTAGCTAGTATGCTTAAATATTTCATTTAAAAAAAAAATAGGAAAAGGGATAGAAAACAGGAGCTAGTGTATGTAAGTTATTAAAAAAAAAAAGAAAATGTAAAAACAAAGGAGACTGGCAGGAAAAACCTTGTGGCAATTGTAGTTAACTGGAACAGCAAGGTGATTAATAGAAGAATTTAGCTGAGGCTGTTTCCTTAGTTATATGTATTAATAGTATTCCTGTTGGCTTTAAAGCTGTATTCAGAATGTACGTATGATTCAGATGAGTATTTTTAACCAACTTATTGGACTGGGATTCTGCATGCACTTCTCTCTGCAGAGAGAGGAAATATGGGTAAAAGAAGACTTAAAATATATGTGATTATAGATACGGATATCTTAAGCATACAGTATGAAATCTATAAACTTCTTAGATAGTGCTACGAGCCACTCAGCATGTTTTTTCATGTTCTTCATTGGGCCTGTATGCGTTTTGTAAGTAACTGGAATGGAACATCAATTCTGTGAGACTTTGGAATCTCTAGAAGCTGATGGTATTTTCTCTGAGAATATAAGAAATAAAATTGAGGAGAAAAACAGATTTGTGTTAAGCTCCCCTGATGATATATATGTTGTAAGAGAACTTTCTTCAACTTTTCCAGTGTTTTTCAGTATGTACTCATTTCATTTCAGTGATAGAAGTTTAAGGAATAAGCATTCGTAGTAAGTCCTTTTGAGATTCACTAATAGTCTCACTGTAGAGAACACTGAGTTACGGGTAAACAGAATTCTCCAGGTCTGGGTTCTCAACAGCCACCTTCTAAATATTCCTATTATGCTATTAGCAGCAGCTGGAGACAAAGCAGGTCTTTTGGAGTTTCAGTTCTGCCCATTGGGAGTGAATAAAGGATTACAGTTCCATGTTTTTCTCCCTTCCCAAAGGGCTGAGTAATTATCGCTTGTATAGCTGGCTGTCTTGTGCAGTTTCAAAGATTCAACTGGGATGTGAACCAACGTCTGCCAAAGATGAGTACACAACCATATTTTTCCTTTACATTCTAGTATATAGGAGACAGATAAATCTGATGTTTGCTTTAGGTTGATCTGGGGAATGACTAATCAGTTAAAGGAGTGGATGGGAAAAGGGATTTGGTTCTTGTCTACGAGTTTATGTGAGGCCACGGTAGATATGGTAATAAGAGGCATCTGTAATGCCTTTGTTGGAAGAATAGGAAGAGAAGTATTAGGTTGCTCTGAAGTCTTTGTATATCTGCTTACAGGAGCTCAGATTGCTGTTTTTAAAGTATATTAAATGCTTTTATTAGCTTTTTTAAGGAGTAATATTGTGTTTTCATGGATACAAAATACTAGTAGTTCCACTGCTGCCCTTTAAATATCTTATAGTAGAGTAGGAAAATTTTTCTTCTGGACATGGCATAGATTCAGCTTGCAATGCTAAGGTACAGGTAATCAGGGCTTAATTTTCTCTTGCTCATAACTTTGGCATAAAGTTCTTCATTTGGAACAGCTGTACTAAAGCACTTTCTAATAGCTGAGTGATGTAATGTTTATATTAAGATTTTTGCCCAAGCTATGCAGGCATTTAGTAAGTTAGTTCTTGCATTCCTGCCACTCACTGCCTAACACTTTCACAACTGTTTCAATAGTTGTGTGACCAATGATTTCTTATGATGGGGGGGAATAAGTATTCCTCTCCTTGAGATCAGGGTTCTGTACAAACTGTTCCATTTTCCCTTTCATTCCAATACTCAATTCCTTTTCTCTCTTCATTTGAAATAAAGCACTCAATTTAGTGTTTTTATGTTCAGTAAAACAGAAGTCATTGGGTCACATACAGGGCACCCTAGTAGTAAATGCTAAGCATTCTTTAAGAATTGCTTTGCTATTTGGTGTAAATCTTTCCCCCATTAGCTTAGTGAAACAGTTATCCAGGGAGGAAGAGGCATGTAAAGATATCCATGGAAGCAAGAAAATGGTGCTATTAGAAGGGAAAACACTTTAATGACTTTCAGTGTTTGAGAAGTAGGCCTGAAACTTACATTTGGCAAATCTACCTCAAATAGAGAGAAATGCAATAGTCTAATCAACACAGTTGGTGAGAAAGGTAGAAGTACATGTTTGTTTACTGACAAGATAAGTAAATTTTACAGAAACTCCTGTTGAAGACCAAGATGTGTCAACTTAGGGAGTATTGCCCAGGCTCATAGGATCAGTCAGTATAAAAAAAGGTTCTGCTGTGAGCTTTCTGAAATGTCTGTGCCACTAGTTAAATGCTGTGTGGATTCTTTCTCAACAAGTCCAAGCAGGAACTATCCAGAGTACACCTGTCAAAATAAGTATATATGCTTTTTACTTGTTGCCATTTAATCAAAGATAGCGTGAGTTTTCTCAGCTAACTAATGAGTCTTCTCATCCCTACACTAATTAATCCATTTTAATCTCCCACATTGAACAAATAAAAGATGTTTCTTGATGGGTATCGCATTAACTTTGTTAGAAGAACAGGAATCAGAGTAAGATATGTTGCACTTCTTTTAGTGAAGGGATGTTCTTTTCAGTGTCAGTGACACCTGTGTTCTTTCATTCCAGTGTGTTAGGATACTCTACAAGTAACTACCGCTTGGGTAGCTTATCAGTTTGTCCTGACTTTCTTTTTTGTGTGTTTTGGTCATAAAGTATGAAGGTGTGATTGTGAAAATCTCTACTTCATTGGCCAAGCAAGGAAATTAAATTTAGGAAACAAAATGCAAACAGAAGTCCGCTGAGTCATTTGTTCCTTGCAAACAGACACTATCTGTGTAATAGTACTGTAGTTTGGTGAATAAGATGTGTAGCATGCAAGGTCTTTCCATGCTTAGTTCAATCACTGAGCTTCTTGGAGTCACACATTAGTACCCCTTGCTGTATACATCTGGGTATGTAATCTGTAGTACAAGAGAACTGATCAGGATAATTATCTAATGGCACTTTGAGATCATGATAAGTTTTTGCCTAAGTGGCAGCTACTCGATACTGGAACCTCAGTCTGTAAGTGCTGCTAGCTAGTGTGGGTCACCAGTGATTAAAGTTGCTAAATCAATTGAGTACAGTACAATCATTTTTTGTGCAGTTACACACTGTTTATCAAACAAACAATAGACTTCCTTCTGAGCTGTGAAGTAATTATGTGGGGGCAGAGAATAAATGTCTGTCAGTGTTAAATTCTAAACCGTCTTCAGCTCAGAATTTCAGTATGCAGGAAAAAAACTTGAAATACTTTGTTAGTTGTCATTCTTAAATAGGTTAAGTCCAATAATTCTGTTTTTCTGTTTTTAAAACCAAAGTACCTGTGGATTTAGATCAGTGTAGATCATTTACTTTAAAATAAGAATCTTTCTTATCCCACTTATCAATTTGTAGGATAGAAATATCATTGATAAATGACAATGATAAGTCATTCAACTTCCTTTTGCTGATAGAGCATATTGTTATTAACATAAGGAACTTCAGTGGACCTGCACCTTGACTTTGTTACCTTTGACTTGTAGGTTTTAATCTTGTCTGAATTAAATTGTGAAAGTCTTATTTTAAACCTTTCTCCCAGCATGTTTTAATGGATGCAGTAGTGCCCCAAAATGCGTGTAGTTACTTATATATCCAGCTCCTCTCCTGTTTTATTTGAAAATATTTTGGAGTTTATATAAGAAATTTAAGCGTGAAAGATATGTTGCTAGAAAACTGAGTGATTGAGTTACATGTTCAGCCTTTTTATTCAGTTTGAAAATGTCTTTGGTTCCTTTTGCAAAACTTCAAGCTGGTATTTTACACTTTACCCTTTTGAAAATGAATATGGTATGCTTTCAGGTGAACTGCTTATTTAGCATTTTATTGTATTTTTCTTGTCTTGAATAAAACAATATTCTCAAAACAATGCTGTTGCAGTATAACTAAAGTATTGATACCTGAAAATACTGGTATGTCTTTAAACTTTTCTTGTAAGCTTTCAGGTAGAATGGTATCCAACTTGATCACAGTTTTGGCCAGTGTGGAAGTGTGTAGTGTATTCTTTGTTCATGTTTTTGCAGTGTTTGGCATGCAGTCAGCTTGTGTCAAACAAATGATGTTGCTCAGCACTGGCACTTGAAATAACTTCTAAAAAGGATGCGTCTGTGTTTTCAAAGAATTAAGAGATAAAACTGGTAAAAATCAATTGATTGAATTCAGTCTGTGAGGATTGTGACTGCACTCTTTGTGTGGCCATAAGGCTACTTTGGGTGCTTCTGAAAAATGACAGTAGATTTTTAGATGGGCAGTTATGTAAAATAGTTAAGCACTCCTTATTGTACCCTAGTTCCTCAGAATGCTTCATCTGAGGTAAATTCCTCTGTAGGTGCACAGCCAGAACCCTTTAAAAAGGGAACATTCGGTTGCTAAGGACGTCGTTGCATGGCAAAAGGAGTGATGTTGGAGCAGAACCCAAATGTTAAGTGTGTCTTCTCCATAACATGTGATGAAAGCCTTTCAAATAAATGAGGAGACATGTATGGATTCTGTAGGATTAGTGAATTTTAGTTTTAGAAGATGTGTAAGAAATGTACTTGATATACCGTGAAAGTTTTCACTGTAGATTATGTCTGAAAACAGATTCACCTTGAGCTTTGTTGCATTTTTGAAGAAGTCTGGTGCAATACTGCAGGAGCTAAAAGAACCCAAGGCAGATAAGTTTACTGATTTGTATAAGTATTGTGTTGAGATCAGTAATAATGACTGAAATTAGAGAAAAAATAAAGCAGGTAAAACTTAATGGTAGTACCTTTCCTGTTTATAGTAAAATATTTTGATTATATTTGGAGAAAACATCTAGGTTCTTCCTTGTACATACATTGTCGCAGGTATGCCTTCTGTGGAGTTATTCAGCTTTAGTGTTCCATGTTCTCCCTGGAATCCTTTGTGGTACTGGTAGCAGATTCAGTTTATGGCCAGGCTTTTTGGGTGCTTACGTTCTTAACTATAACTGTTCCATGCCATACTGCTAGACAAATGCACAAGGAATCTGTGCTGGTCCACCTTGCTGTTCCAGATTCTCCTCTACCTTCACCAGCAGCAGATGGACAGAAATAATTAAAAATTAACTATGGATTCCCGTCTTTTAATCTCAAATGTCCATCCATCCGTTGTCATGTCCTGTCGTCGTGTCCCCGTCCCCACCCCCCCCCCCCCAAAAAAAATAAAATTGTATGCATATTTTCCAGTAATTTTGTAGTAAAGTAAATTACATTTCAAAATTACCCAAACAGATAAATCCATCTTTCCTCTCACTCTGATTTGTTTTCATGTTAATGTTGTATTTGTAAATCTTAATCCAGAAAAATGTCCTTTAGATTATTGGCATGGTAGCAAAATGTTTCAATAAAGTCTGTGGTATGCCTGGGCTTTATGGAATGGTGAGCAAGTGTGAAAGCATACCCACTGCTTTTGGGACTCTACACAGGAAACAAATGATGTGATTACGATGGATAAAAGCGTAATATGTATCTCACAGTGTTCTTGGATTCTTCAGAATTTTGTGAAGACAAATGAGCATGGTGATAAAGTGAGGTGCAGACAGCAAGTAAATAAACGGAAGCAGTAGAAAGACGAGGCTATTTCAGATCCGAATATGAAGCTTGTACTGTAAGGGATATATAGAGGCTGGCAGATGGATTGCAAATATGTAAAACTTCGTTTAAATTTAATTCTCATTGTTTTAGTCTGGGTACAAAAAACACTAGAAATTAAATGATTCAAGAGTGAAGTTATCAAAATGTCCAGTGTTTAACTGGTTTAGATGTTAAAACTTGATCTGTTATTACAGAAGGTGTGTTCTTTATCCATTGATTATCTGTTCTTTTCGTTCTTGTTTTTGTGTCACCTGTAGGGTGACCAGGAAATATTTGTCGTCTTTCTTTATTGACAGTTGCTGCATCTAATTTTTAATAGAAGTAATTAATCTTGAATGGTCTTTAATGTACAAGATTTGAAGGACCAGTAGAGCATAAGAGTAAAAAGACAGGTTCTTCAACATGTTCTAAAGAACGATATATTTAACGTCTTTTAAAATACAAAACTTAAAGGTAGAATGTAGCTTTTGTAATAGAGGAAAAACAAAGGTTTTGACCTTAATTCAGCTGTCATCAGACATGTCATCTGTATCCTTCAAGGTGTTTTAAACACCCTGGATAAATGTACTACTCTGACCCCATACCAACTTTTTGTGGTTGTCATTTCTACTTTTATAAATGCTCTTTACAAATGAGTGAGTACTCCACAGAAGTAGGAACAAACTCTCAAAGGTAAATGCTAGCCTAATAACACACTATTTTTAAGACAGTGTGGTTTTGGACATGTTCAGAAAGTTATGTTAGACTTGGAAGCATATATAGAAAATAGTAATTTGGCCATTCCATGAAAGACTGTTTATAACAAGCACTGTTTCAATGAGGGGACAAACAGTAACTTTTTAAATTTAAACTTTGTTACTAGAGAAGCATTTCTGTGGAGTCGGTCTTTGAAAAGAACTAATCAATCCAAAATCCAGGTGAGACAGGAGAGAGGAAAGCATAAACTTATTTTCCAAAACAAATAAGAATGTAGCAACCCTGCTACAGAATTCCATGTCATTCCTCTTCTGTCTGCATCAGGTCATCTGTCAGAGAAAAGCATTCTTGGTGTTCATCTGGCCAGGGCTATCAGTCTCTATTATGGCTCCAGCCTTCTTCCATGCTTTCCTGCAGTTATCCTCTGTCTACAGCAGGTTGGAAGACACAGGGTGAGGGTGAAAGCAATGTGATTGCTGCAATAATGACACTTTTTGCTTTTCCAGGCCATTCTAAGCAGAAGGGGGAGATACTCATCTTTTCCTGTAAAGCAGCACTGACATTTACAGAGACTCATACCAAAGGATGGAGGGTGTAATTTCAGTCTTTAGGTTACCAAAAAAAAAAAAAAAACCAACAGTTGCAGCAGTTTCAGGTGGTTTTGGTATTTAGTAATTTAAGTATAGTACATATAATATGCATAGTTAAAATGCTACTATTACTCTGTGGTAATGGTATATCGCTTGATGCTTTTCAAAGAGAATTAAGCATTCAGTTGAGAAACTAGAAGACTGACTCAGATTAAAGCTAACCTACTGAAAACGGGGAGGTTTAGGTTGGACATTAGGAAGAAAATTATTCACTGGAAGGGTTGTGAAGTATTGGAACAGACTGTCCAGAGAAGTAGATGAGTCACCATCCCTTCAAAGAGCATGTTGATATTGTGCTTAGTGACAGGGTTTAGTGGTGGACTTGGCGGGGCTAGGTTAAAGGTTGGATTAGATGATTTTAGAGGTCTTTTCTAACCTGAATGATTCTATGGAAAACTAACCAGAAAGGATTAATTTTAAGAAGGATTACTTATTCTGAGGTAGTTTAACATGTAGGTACATGACCATTTGTACCAGCACAAGGAAGGGGACACAGTGGGGGTAGAAGTAAGCAGGTGGGAGCAAGACTGCTTCTTCTGGCAGCCCTTGAAGCTATTCAAGCCTTAACTCCTCGTATAGCTGATGCATTGTTGCATTCAGAGTCTCCAACCTGCCTCAAATGTGTGGAGTGTTTTTAGTGCATTGTAAATTCTTCAGTTTTACGTATTGAGTTTCCAAAATATATGTTCATATTACTGCATAAGTGTATCATAATTACAGTGTAATTGGCATGATTTTAGGTATCTCATTTAGGTATTGATTTAATTATTTTTAAAGTATATCAAAAGCCATGAAAGATGGCTTTCATCTTTTGAAGATGAAAACATAGTTTAATGCTATAGGTTGAAGCAGAGAGGAACAATATAACCAAGGATCTAGTGCTGCAAACATTTGAGTTGAAATAATGGAGCAGTTTGTGATGTTAGAGTTAGCACCAGGTTCACAAGGTTGAAATTAGACTTAAAGCTTTGTAATGGGGGACATAATTGGGCCAGCCTGTGTAGATTTTGAGCCTAATATTTTGACTGTATTGACAACTTTCCAAAGTATTTTTGTAAATTCTAGTTGGAGAGGGTTGTCACACTCTGGAACAGGCTCCTCAGGGAAGCAGTCACTGCACCAAGCCTGTTGGAGTTTAAGAAGTGTTTGGACTATGCACTTAGTCACATGGTCTAAAATTTTGTGTAGACCTGTGTGGTGCCAGGAGTTGGACTCAATGATCCTTATGGGTCCCTTCAAACTCAGGATATTCTATGATTCTATGGATCTCCTTGCGTGATGCATTTAAAATCTTTAAGTGTAATTGTGGGGGTGGAGAAGTTACTTGGAATTTTTAATCCAGTACAGGTAAATGGGTATTAAAAGCTGATAAACAGTGAGGTTAAACATGTTGATTTCAAATTAAAACAATTGTATCACTTCCAAGATTTTTTAATCCACTTGGTAGTTTTATTTCTTATTTTCCTGTTTTCTTCCTGTTCCTAGCAAAAAGGAAAGTCTAAAGATTTTTTTGCCTCAGAAAAAGTTGTAGTACGAGATGCATCAAGTTAAGAGCTCAAAATGATTCTGCTCATTATATTAGTATTTAGAAAAAGTGTATTTTTTTTTTACCACAACTGTACTGTAAAATGCTTTCTTATAAAAATATTTTTTGGTTCAGGCATTCTTAATGAATTCTAGGTGCTTCTATTCCTTAATTAACTACAATACGGCTGCAGAGGTAACTTTGAGTAACAAACAGCTCTATGCTCTGACAGAGTTAACTAAGTAAACTCTTTCAAACAGTTGCTTTTTTCCTCCAAAATGCAGTCAAGTACGTGTCAGATTTCTGTTTTCTTTTGTAGGTTAGTAATTGCAGCAGTGTCCAAAGTGGTGCTGTTTGCTTTGCTCATTCCAAAGATATTTTTTAGCCACTTTGTTGCTTTCCAAGAGCATGTACCTGCTTACCTGGCTGAATCAGAGAAACTGGCCTTTGAAGAAGAGTTTTGCAGGGCTGGCAAAAGCATGGAACATGACTAGCCCAACTCTGGGGGGATGAGTAAGTTGTGAGCTGTAAGGGCTCTGAGATCCATAGTTCAGAATGCACAAGGTGAAGGGAGCTTTTAGACTGGAGATGGTAACCCAGCTCTGTGATTTTTCTCATTGCTTGCTGTGTAAAAGTTTTTGGCCTCCCTGTTCTCTGCAAGACATAGTGCTGCCAATATGCCTCGTCCAGTTCAATGGATTGGACCTCTTGGAGCAGGTGAAGACACTGCTGGAATGTAGTTGTGGTTTCTCAAGGGGCAGATCTGCAATAATTTGTTATCACTGAAAAAGTTGAAACTTCTGGTCAGTTGAACTGTAGTGTCTGAATGTTTCTATGCAGTGATACTTCAGAGGTAAAATCAGACTACTTTTTTGTGACTTAAGCTACCAAATTTAACTATATTTTTAATTGCTGGAAAGTTACACAGACTTGGAATGCACACTCCAAAGTTTGCCTAGCAGTAATGTGATAAACAGTAGTCACTTGTATGCATTTTGTATGGTCTGCTGATTGTTGCTGATGCTACATGAAGTTTGAGAATTGCTGCTTTAGGCTTAATCATCCAAGTCATTTTGTGAATGTGAACATGTTTACCCTTGCCACTTGCTACTGATCTTTGTGTTTCCTCTGTTACATGATTTGTGAGAATTATTTATAGAGCATTAGAAATTAGTGATCATTATAGAGCATTAGAAATTAGTGATCATAGGACATAGAAACTAATGATAATTTTAAGTCTCAATAGGCCATTAACTTTGCTTGGCAGCCAAACTTTGCACATCTGTTATTTAAACTCTTGACTTTAAATTTGTAATTTTTGCTTACTGTTTCATGCTGTTGTTTTTTTCTTCTCTGTTTGCAATAATGGAATTTGAAAACTTCAAGTAGAGTGTACATGAAGTTTAACTTTTAAGTTTCAATCTCTGAAAATTTTATAAAAATTTAAACAGGAGTTAAAATCTTGGGAGAGTCTTCTATCGTTTGAAAACAAAATATTCTCTCACTATGTCCTGATAAGGCTAGTAAAATGCTTGCTTTGGAATTTTAATGAACTTAGCGATTCAAAGCTGAAAAATGGCAAGCCACATCTAAAAGCAGTGTTAAGACCACTGTGCTTTTGCATGTCAGTATTGCATCAACATATATCCATATAGATCACCAATTTGATATTTTTTTAAGGTACGCGAGGAAAATGCTGATGTAGAATGGCTCTCTGGAATGTCTGCAAATATCCAACCTGCTTGTTGTTTACATGTTAGTATTATAAAAACTGTTTTCCAAGTCTGGTCTAAAACGTGGTCGAAAAATTCCTAGCATAGATTTCAGAACCTCATCTCCTCTATAGAAATGGGAGTGTATAAGAGATGGAGTGACTTGGGATGAAAGCGTCAGTGTTTTAATATTTTAGAAGGTTAACATTTGAAATTGCTATTTTTTAATGTAATATGGAACATACTTTGAGTATCCCAACCATTTGACCAAAAGACTAACTGGAGAAGAATTCTGTGGTAAAATAATCATAGGATGGTTTCCCAAACTGCAGCTTTAAGTAGCCATTTGCTTTTCTGTTTACGCAGTGGAGGGTCTGCAACTTAAGTTACTAAGCTACTGTCATGCATATTTCCAAATTTCTTCATTTTCTCTTCTTCTATGGAAAAATAAAAAATTCAATGCTTCAGATTCAGAAACCAATTAATTTGATGTCTGTAGTTGGAAAACAGATTTGTATATATAATGCTTATTGGTGCGTTTTGGTGGTGTGATAGATACTAAGGAAAACTCTTCTTTAAGAGTTTCAGGAATAAGGGAAGTCAGTAATTTCATCACTTTTATTATCCCCAGTTGGATGCTTCAAAACGGTTCATACTAATATAAATTTTCCTAGAGAAAATAATTGAGCCATGAAGGAACAGCTTCATATGTTCATATGTTTACCTCTGGGGGGCCTTTTTAATATAACAAATTAATTTATTGTATGAATTTACTTCCTGAATTGTTTTTATACACTTGCTTTTTTATGTTATGAAATGTAGTCTGTGGTACATCCCAATTTACTAACTTTTTGTGATGACTCAGTAATGATTTAAATGCTAACATGTTAATAGAGAACTTGTTCTGTTGTTACAAGGGTTGGAGGGTGTTCCTTTTCAAGTTACTCTGCAAATGGTGGTTTGGAATTTAGTAATTCTTACACTATAAAACTGATTTTATGAAAAAAAAGTTACTATTTTAAAGAATTATGACTTGTTAATTTTCTTTTTATATACTATAGGATATGTTTTGGAGTTGCAGACAGAGTATCTTTGCTGAAATGAAGAAGAAATTTTCACAGGTAGACAGATGAAATCAACTTTATTAAATAACTGAGATATATAGTAACAGCATGATGCTGTAGCACTTATTTCGAAGCATGAGCTGAGAAATGAGCATTCGAAGCCAGAGCATGAGCTGTTGAATTCTTGTGCATGTTCTTGAATACTGGGATTATGTACATATTAAATGCAGTCTTACTCAGTTTGAAGTTTCTGCTGTTATGTTCATATGCTTTTACATTGTGTTTCTGTAGCCTTCTGTTTTTTCATCAAAAACTATAATTGTGTAGCTGTCATTGTATACCAAATTATGTAGCAATTAAAATTGGGTTTCTTGTTTACGCTGTGGCCTTGATTTGATAATGGTCTGGCAAAGTAGTTCAGAGGTTGATCACTGGCCAGTATTGCCTTTTACAGTATTTTTATTGTTAAAAAGCCCCAAATAAGATGTTTGTGTAGTCTGATAGTTCTGATGGTGTATGTGAAAGTTAGATATGAACAGAGTTGCACTGAGGTTGTCTTTGCTTCACCTATTTACTGTGAGCATGGAACAGTGACAGCTCAAATGATGGCTTAATATCTTTTGCTATACTATCCCTGAGTTAAACCAGTTCAGTCTGTCAGAATTACATCTGAACGAGGAAGAGAGGATTTGTCTGGCATGGAACATCCAGCAACCCAACCAGCAAATCTTCTGTAATCTTCTGTAATTTGTTCCCTTAATGTTATTTCCTTTATGGAGTTCTCCATCCATCAGATACTGTGAGCATAATTATTTTCTGTATGAGTCAGAACTGATTTATTATCAAAAGCAGGGGAGAAAGCTTGAGTAGGAGGATTTGAATTCATAGGTATCTTCTGCAGAGAGAAAGGGAATGGTGGTGTTGGTTACGAGAAGGCAGAACAAAAAGGAATTGAGTCTCAAAGGGAGAACTGTTACTGCTGGAGTCACGTAGGGTCAGTACAAAATTACTGTGGGAACTATTTAAACTAGAGTTAACATATTTTTTTCTAGAGGGAGCTGTATGAGTAGTACCAGATGCCTCTAAGCTCTGCACTGTTGGACCCAGAGCAAGCCAAGGTCTGTAGGCTGGAACGGGAGGTGCTTTTATGAGTTTATTGGTTTTTAGCTTCTGATGATCTTCTCCAGAAGAATCAGGAAAGCGGACTACTGAACTGGGCCATAAATTTCTCTTTCATAACCATACCATGAAAGATTCAAATTGTATACCTATTGTTTGATCAAAAAGGGGGGGAGGGGGGTGCTCTGTGCTGGAAAACATAATGGAAATAACCTATCCTGAGGAGTAATCACTAGTGAAATTTAATTTTAGTCTACGTATATCAAAGCTACTTTTACTCTTGAACTATGTTTCCTTAATGTGTAGCTAATGCTTCAGGGATAGTTTTGTATGTCTTCTTGGAAAGTAGTTCATAAACCTTGCATTCTGCAGTCAAGGTTATTTATGAAGCTGACAAGTTGCAGATTTGCTGGAAGTGGTGCACTGCATATTTTTAAGCATGCAGCTAATGTCCTGTGTTGAAATCTTCGGTATCCTTGATAAACTTATTGGACTTTAAATTCTTAAGGGAAGTTGGGCTTTAAATTAAGAAAAAAGTCTAAAGCAAGCTAACACAATATGGATTAGGATAGGGAAGAAGTGGCTGTATTTGCCTGTCTCTGTCAACTTTTTCCTCCTGGTGACAGGAATAGATGCTGCCGTTACCTAATGTTTCATTTTTGAGTTACACGAAGACTGTCGGCTGATCTTGAAATTGTGGAGAATAAAGAGATCAGCTAAAACACTTGTTTCTCTTAATTTAAGAGGTTCAGTATTTAAGACCTTTCATATAGGACTGTACCACTTTGATCATCTGTGTTGTTTGGTTATGTAGAAATACAAGGAACATTAAAGTTGTTTAGCTCTTTGTAGTTGTGTATTCTCTAGATGTTCGACATGGCCTACGGTTTTAGCATGAACACAGTTCTTGCTGTATATTAATATTTTATCCACTGAAAGTGACGATAGTGCTGCATGTATTTGTTTGCCTTTCTTGATGATGTGCTCTTTAGCTATGAAGTGAAATTTGGGTGGTCTGACATGCATTACTAATATTTCCTGTGTCACAAGTTGAAAAGGCTGACTACTTGGGGACTAATTTTTCCTTTTACTGACCTCATGCTTTCTTGTGTGACCTGTACTTAAATATTAGTTATTCCCTGTTTTAGAAGTGCAAATCCTTTAGATAACTGAGATGATTGATTGTATTTCATTAGATCTTTGGCTTCCTGTTTTTTTTTGTTTGTTTGTTTGTTTTTCAGTGTTAAGTGTTAGGAAAATGCCATTTTCTTGGCTTATCTGGCTCTATAAAATTTTACCTCTATTCCATTGCATTCTTCACTCAAAATTGTTACTTTAGTAACAATCACTCAAGATTGTTACAATATTGATTTCAAATATATTGAAGGTGCTGTTTTAGATTTCCTTGTTGTGCTTTGAGAACTACCTAGTTGCCATTGCTCAATGTTAATTTTTCTTACTATGTTTAGGCAGAATAATGTCTTCTGCAACTCACCCAGCAGTGGATGTGGTAAAAGAAAATTGATGGTGGCTTGATGAAGAGACTTTTTTTGTTTTAGTGGATAGCTTCCAAGATTATTTGGAGGCTTAGAGATATGGTTTGCATTTGGAGAAATGACAAAAGGTATATTTCTATGTCAACAGCATTTAGGACTGTGTCAAAGCTAAATGAGCTTGAAGTGATGATTTGAAAGTCTCTTCCTGATTTGACAGTCTTCTATCTGCTTAAAGGCTAACGTTGTATGTTAAACTTGAGCAGTTTATTTCACCATGTGTTGATCCACCCATCCAGATTCTTTCTTGTTCTATGAAAATGAAGCATATTTTGATATAGGTTTTCCAAAACTTAAGGGTTCTTTATTTATGAAAGCAGACATAAGAGAACTAAGTCCTCTTTTAGGATCCTTAGGTCATAAAATATAATACATCTTATTTGTGAAATCTTGTTTTGATTTTTCAATTAAGATCTGAATTGTTGTTAGCTTTACTCACTGGATTGTTGCCTGCTGTCATTTCAGGTGGAAAGTGCTGCTGAGGAGCCCAGAGTGCTGTGTATAATACAAGATACCACAAATTCAAAGACAGTGAATGAACGTGTTACTTTGAACCTTCCAGCTTCCACTCTGCTTAAAAAGCTGTTTGAAGATGTGGCTTCAAAAGTGGGCTATGTGAATGGAACCTTTGATTTAGTGTGGGGAAATGGAGATAATGTAACTGATACGGTATGGCAAAAGTGCTTTTTATTTCCTGTTAATAACAAACATTTGAGGCTTCATATTACAGAAAAAAATGCTAGCTGTATTGCCTATTGCATATTTCATAGTTATTTTTTTCATTAATCCTAATAAAAATTTGTAGTATGTGCAGCAAAACAGGCTGACACTGCTGTTTTGATTTGGCTGAATGTTACTGTTCTATATCTACAATTTAATCTCAAAATGTGCTTTGAATTGATACACGTACTTAATCAGTAAACAGAACTTAATATCATTCAGATTTAATGCTAGTTTTCATTTTCAGTATGTATTTTCAGTAATAGTTCCTATGATAATTAACCCCCTTTCTCAGTTTCCTGTGGTCTTGTTTGAGAAACTTTCCACGTTTCTTATATCTGTCTGAAGTATCGTACCAAAAAAAGACTAACATTATTTCTGTGCTTTATTGTAAATCAGTGTTGGTTTTGGTTAATATGATTCTCAGAGACGCATTTAGAAGACTTTAGAAGATTTTTTTAAGAAACAGTTTATTTCAAGACATGCTTGTGCTTGCTGAACTTCATTTTTTTTTAAACAAAAGTGCATGTAGGCTTTGTAGGGTTTACTGTTCCGCAGGAATTTTGCGGACTAATGGCTTGACTCCTGAATAGATTGTCCATCTTCTGAGTATTAAACTGTACTATAATACTTAATTTAAACTTTTAAACTGCCCCCAGGTTCTTCCAGTGTTAATGAGTATGTTTTGTTTCATCTTGTCTTAGTGTGCCAGAAGCTACTTCAAGCAATGTACTTGGACAGAATCTGTTAATTGCATATAAATCTGTTTAAAAAAATAAAGCACTTTATTTTTTTAACAGACTCCAATAGATCAGAACAGTGACAAAACTATTCTTGATGCTGGTTTTGAGCCAGGGAAGAAGAATTTTCTACATTTGACAGATAAAGATGGTGAGCAACCTCATATAACATCGGTAAGTAAAATCTTCACTCAGCTACGTAAGATATAGTGCTGGGAGAATAGATGTATGCTATGTGTATTGCTCTTTTCATAATGTCAGAAAATGAAATTAAATTGGGCTATATGTTTCATATAAGATACTACCTCAGGAACCTCAACAGGCTTTTAGACTGCTATGTTATGCTTCTAGGTTTATCTTGAATTAAGACCAATTCCACTAGTAATGATTTAATGTTACTTTTTATTCATACTCGTCAAGTATTTCTCTAATGCTTTGCTATGGATAATTTTGTAAGATTATATAATTAATCTGACGTGTTTACAGATAAGTCTTAATAATACAGGTTTAATTATATACTTGTTCCTTTTCCTGTGATTGTTTGAAAGCAATGTTAGGCCACTCACGTACTTTTCAGAAAAGATAGTGCTGTATCAACAGCAGAATTATCTGCTTCCAATTTTACCTTATTTAAAAATTAAAAAAATGATCAGTGTTTCTGCAAGCAATTGTCTGCTGTAACAAAATATTGGAAAATTGCTGTTCCTCAAATATGTGATATAGTAAAAGATAAACATAGGTACAGTTTATTTAAATGGGGTTCGGGTAGACTGGTGATATATGGAGGTTTATTACTCAACTCTTATGTCAGCATAAGGCCTACTTAGCCTTTTATGGGCTTCATTATCTGGAAAAGAAAAAAAAAATAAAACCCAAGGTCAGAATTTGAGGATAATTTTGAAGGAATACTGAATTGTTTTCATACCAAAAAAAGGAACGAAAATTCTATTTTGCATTTTAGTACTGTAAACTTGAGACATAGGAGATGATAAATTGCAAGCTTGCTTGTTGTATGCATTAGAATACTTTGATTATACAGTATTTTAAAGGGTATTTCCTTCCACTAGCACAAAGAACGCTTTCTGAAGGAGCTGGGAATTTGGAGGGCAGAATTGAATGTTACACAAGCAACTGTACATCTGCTGTTTTGTGTTAAAAGTAAAAAATGTGTGGTATATTAAATTGATTTATTATCTATAAAAGAAATAAAATTTCTAGGTACTTCAGAAAAAAAAAGTTTAATTTTTGCATAAAATTGCATTTATGTTTTAGGAGGAATCAGGTGCAACAGATGACAGTATGCAAGACAGATTTATAGGCCCACTTCCAAGAGAAGGCTCTGTTGGCTGTGCCAGTGATTATGTCAGTCAAAGCTACTCGTATTCTTCAGTCCTGAGCAAATCAGAGACAGGTATAATGTTCTCTCTTGTAAAGGCATTACTAATTTGTTATTATTTAGTGTACTTTGAAATAGCAGCATCTTCAAGGATTTTCAAAAGAAATCCCAATTTATTGGGGGAAGGGGGAACCACCATGCTATACATCTTCAATCATGTTTTCTGTGACATTATGGAAGCAGAAGAGCTCTATCTCTCCCATCTGTATCTATTGACAGTGCTATCAGTGCAATTCAAACTGGCAGGGACCCTCCACCCTCCATTTCCGTATTAATCCACTGCTGTGTCCCTGGCTGAGAAGTTGTGACTGTATTACCAAAAAGTATTCATCCCAAGCTGTGTTTTCAGTTGCAGCTTGATGAGTTCTTGATGCTATTTAATAAGAGGGGCTGTTCCCAAGTCTTTGCACTCCGGATGTTAGCTATAATCTTTCTCCTGCAGCCCCTCAGTTCTAGTTTCCCTGCTTCTACTGTGATTGCCAAGAGATTCTTCCATCCACTGCCTGGCACCTCACCAGTGAGCAGAGACTCCCTCTGGAAAGGGGAGCACATCTCAATGCCAGGGGAGATCCCTCTTTGCTGTGCAGAGAGGGGAGGACAAGGCAGCCTCTGCCCAGCCAGCCAGCAGCTGCTGCCACCTCCCACAGTCTGTGTGTTGCAGCCCTTCCCTCTCTGTTGGCTCAAAGGAAATGTTGCACAGTTTAAGTGGTTGCCAGAAGGGAGAGTAAAAGAAGCTGGTTGGAATCTCATATTTTTCATGGTCATAGCTCTGTTTTGGTATCAAGTTATGCACTCCCCATTTGTTTATGAAGATTGGCAGATACTAAATTCTTGTAACATCACAGACATGAAATGTTTGCGAACATCCCTGTCAAATTTCATACCGTTCTAGATTCTTAGTTCGTGTTCTTACCCATCTTCTCTACAAGCACTCAGCTCACATTTTTTTTTTTCAGAGAAGCACTAGATTAGTGAGGTTGGAAGGGACCTTTGGAGGTCACCTGGTCCAACCCTTCTGTTCAAGGCAGGTGTTCTTAATCCATTTGCTGAGCTCTTAATCTGAGTCCTGCAACATGCATTAGCATTTGCTTTTTATTTTCATATATGTAATTATGTGTCCATGAAGTTGTAGCTCAGTAATAAGACTAATTCCTGGTATGAAGTTTTTTTGAGCATATACAAAGCTGACATATTACCACCAGTTCATTCTTGCTCGAGATTTTTTTGATAAGAATGTTTATCTGTTTAACTTACAAAGTTAGCCTCTTCTCAAAAATTGTGTTTTGCATGGAGTAGCTGCCTCTTCATTACTAATATGAAACTGAGATGTATTTAATACTAAGAGCTTCAGTGTATGAATAAGAGTATTTACTTTATTACATGGTGCTTCAGTATATGTTGCTTGCGTATCAGCTGTTATTAATGTTATATACCTTGGAGAAAATCTTAAAATGACAGTAAGGTTAATATAGATATCTCCTTTTTCAGCTAACAAAACCCACTAATTTTTAGTAGCTTTTCTAGTTACTATGGAATATTTAAAAAGATGTATGTGCATTGGCACTCAAGATGTTTGGTTTATAGCTCTCAGGCTTTAATACAAACAAATACTGATACAAATTTTAATTACATTATAACTAGGATATTTCCTAGTTGACAGCTAGGCAATAAGCAAGCTGCTTTACAAAATTTTTATTAACAGATTCTAGACTTCTGTAAAATACTTAAATTAACTATTAAAACTATTTAGTGTGATCTATGTCTCCATTGGTGGAGAAGTCAACATTAAATATTGTTTATTATTGTGAAATGTAATTCGTGATAATTAAAGTAGCTTTGTGTAATTCAAAGAAAATATCTCTGGGTAAACTGTCTTTTTAATGCTTACTGAAGTAAGCAGTTGTAATATTGCCTCAATTTATGTAGTAAAAATGACAACAGCTGGATGTAGTTCTTGAGTAAACATGATCACAATTGTTTTATTGTCAATATATTTTGTGATGTGACATCTTTTTACATTATTTCCATATCATTCTTTTTGTATTTATAGGTTATGTGGGTCTAGTAAATCAAGCAATGACTTGCTACTTGAACAGCCTTTTACAAACACTTTTCATGACTCCTGAATTTAGAAATGCATTATATAAGTGAGTATACATGATCAAAATAGATTCTTAATATCATAGTAAATGCTATCTGTCCTGATACATTGTGGTAGAAATACCTTTTAAATGTTTTCTCTTTTGAATATTGAATTGCATCTGAATGCAAACCTTGATTCCAAAGTGGATAGAATAGCTTGGATAACATGCAAAGATGCAGGAAAGTGAGTAGAGAAGTTATCCTGAGGGGAAAGGAGGAAAATTTATTTCAATACATGATATCAAACTGGATAGGCTAGTGAATGTTACCTGTTTAACACCTTCAGATTTTGCTGAAATACTAAAATATTATTGCTGTGGCATAGACAAGCTTTTTAAAGAATTCTCCACATCTTGAAAAGATTGAACTTCAAAAGGAATATGATACTAATTGGAGTTCATGTCTGTATTTGTGCAGTGAATGGCTTCAAAAGTATTTTACTTGTTTGTTTTACGTTTGTACATTTAAAGAATAGCATTGTCATTCACTGAAGAAACGGAAAGCAATTTTGTTTAAGGAGAATTATTTTGACTTTCTCCCAGTAACAGAGCTTCAGTTGACATCTAATCTGGTAGACCTCTTGAAATGCAATAGGTGCTGATTTAAATGTCTTTTTGAGTAATATTTTCAAGTCATTGTTAATTGTTAAATATCTAATGTTGTGAATAGATGGGAATTTGAAGAATCTGAAGAGGATCCTGTGACAAGTATCCCATACCAGCTTCAAAGGCTGTTTGTTTTACTGCAGACCAGCAAAAAAAGAGCAATTGAAACAACAGATGTTACACGGAGTTTTGGATGGGATAGCAGTGAGGGTAATATGCAGCTATTAAGCTTGTGTAATTTACTTCAGTAGTTGCCTCTTAAGGGCCTAACCTGCTGTTGACTGGGGAAAAATACCTAAATAATTTAAAATGATTATTAGAATCCACTTTGGATGGAATCAAAATGTTTAAGTTGTTACTTGGTTGTGATTTGTTTTGTTTCATTTTTAAATAAATATCTGAGAGGTTTAGGCCATTAAAGTAAAATACCTTCGTTTTGTAATTAAGCTGTCATTGCAGTTATAAATGTTAACTATTTCTTTAAAAAAAAGTATCTCTTCAGGAGAAACTTACATCTGTTTTGAATCACAAGTGTCAAATGCGTTCCAGTGAAGTAGAAAATTATATTGAGAATTCCATAAAATCAAACTCTTTTGCACATAATATAATTTTTCTCCATAACCCATTAATTTTTCCATGGAGTAATTACACAATCAGTGCTCTTACACTTAATGGGGCGTGGGGGGAAACCACTGTATTGAATTCTGGAGAATCACCATGAAATAAGTCAGAACCAGTTTATTTTATAATTTAGAATGGTGCATGTTAGCACTTCTGTATACTTATTTATTGTTATATGCAGAATTCTTATTTATACACACTGAGCAAGTTGGTTGCCTGTTTTTTTTTTTCAATTTAATTTGGAAGCTAACTGCTTGTGGAATTGAATGCTGTCCCAGTAGTGATTAATGTTATAAACACCTTGGAAGAGACTTGAAAACAAATTGATAGCTTTAGGAAGCATTCTCAGACTACAGTTAATATTGGGTAAATAACTTCTCTTGTAAAATAAATTTCAATTTCTAACAGCATGGCAGCAACATGATGTACAGGAGCTCTGTAGAGTCATGTTTGACGCTTTGGAGCAGAAATGGAAGCAAACAGAACAGGTAATTGTATCAAAACTTTACCACTCATTCAGTGGTGTGTTTCTTTTAAGGATGATTGTGAAAAAATGTAAACTCTAAGTACAAGATCATTGGTAGTCTACAGTAGTTGCCAATTTTCTTGTTTGTATAATATCTATGCTACTAAAATATATTTTTGAATGTTACTTATGTTACTTCTATTTTCATCTCCACTTAAAAGTGGAATATTCTGAACTCTGGATATTCTTTTGTGATGACTTCCTTGCTATCAGTATTTTTTAGCTATATTGTGGGCTCTTGCAGCTCAAGCCCACTCTTCTAACACAGAAGACAGTATATTCATAACACATTCTACATTCTGATAAGTAGCTTAGTTGTTATACGGCCAACTTTCATATTTATAAATTGATAAATACCTCTTTTATCTTCACCTACCTCCAGAGATGCAGGGAAAGATTGCAATATCAGCATTAAAAATGTCTGCAAGACCAGGCCTGCTCTTTTAAAAAACATAGACTTAGTTTTGGTAGTTTTTTAGTCATTCTTAACATGTGTCCATGAAGTATACCTTGAAGCTTAATGTAACGTGCTTTGAGAAGCTGTTTTTATGGATGTTTTCTGCAGTGGTGGGGTAGGGGAATAAGGGAGAGAATCAAGAGATGGATGTCTTGCTAGGGAAGTGACAATTCTAACTTCATAGCTATGCAGTTAAGACTTAAAATAATAATTTAAAAGTCTTGTAAAGCTAAAGAATCCTTGTTTTACATTTGTTGAAAGTACTGTTAAATATTTGTCTGTTTCAGGCCGATCTTATAAATCAGCTGTATCAAGGCAAACTGAAAGACTATGTAAGGTGTCTAGAATGTGGCTACGAAGGCTGGAGAATCGACACTTACTTGGATATTCCTTTGGTCATCCGCCCGTATGGCTCCAACCAGGCATTTGCTAGCGTGGTGTGTACTATTATGCTGACTAATAGTGCATCCATACACACATAGAATACATAATGCGACAGTGGTATAATTTGTTACATGGTAAGTATCATCCTAGATACTCCATCTTGGGGTGTTCGTCTTTGTGCAGTGAACCAGCTAGCAAGTTCTAGAAGATTTTTTTGGCTTTTTGGTTTATTTTTTGTTTTGTTTTTTCTTTTACCCTTCAATGAGTCCTACTGGTGCATGTATAAGGGGAGGGGAAATGCAACTTTATTGCCTTAGGGCTTCAGAAATCAATCATTTTATTCCTGATAAAATTTTCATCATTGACCCGAAATATTTTTGAGATCACTAAGTTTTCTTTGGGTTGTTCTCTTTATTGAGAAGTCTGCTAAATTTTAATAGCATTGTTGAAAATCTTAGTGGAAGAACAGAAGATTGACTTAGAATTTTTTAGTGTACTTGCAGTGTTATTGATGTGTTTTTTAAAGTTCACATCTGAAATACCATATGCTTTTAGCGAGCAATTTAATAATGAAAAAATCCTATTGTATATTGATATTCTTGATCATTGTTGCTCCAGCATTACTGATGTTGGCAAGCATATATATTAGTAAATCTGAGGAAGCTTTTTATTTTTTCCTAGCACTGAAAAGAACTCATTACAAACTGAAATTCCACTGTTGTGGCTTAAAATATCTGTAATACAGGTGGAGTTGTGAGAAAGAGTAAGAATGAATTGAAGCCTTTGGGTAAAGGTTGTTTTAAACAATCGCTTGTTGCATAATTGGCTTACCAAGGTTATTTATTATAGACAAAGTATTTTTGCCTTTTGTTTTTAGCATGTTGGCATTTTTTTTTAAGCGTAAGTCTGTAGTTCTTAACAGTATTCTGTTAAGAAAAGAATTAGGTTAAACTGCAATGTAGTTTCAAGATGCTTAGTGCTTTAAATACTAATCTTGACTAAGTAAAGATATGAAGGACAATTATCTCACAAAAGAATTCAAGTTACTGCAATCTTTTGAATCCTTTTTAGGACTGCAGTAAATTTTTTCATACCCAGAAATATCCAGCTATTTGAAGCTGTGTTTTGAGCTCCAATCCCAGTGATTGTGACCTTTTGTATAGATTGCTTCCCTTTTCACATTTTAACACGTTTCTACAAATATTTCCCAAAACAAGATTTTTATTGTAATTTTTATTAAGTGGAGATTTTTCTGATCTATTAAAGAAAATAATGAAAACCTTACTTTGTAATTGCATTCTGCATTTAACAATACATTGTACATGTCTCAGCTTGAAATTTTCTTCACTAGGGAAGAAGTCTATAGCAGAATGCCGTAAAAAAGTTCTTTGTATATTTGTAAAAATGAAGGAACCTTGAACAATCAAGAATTTTAATAGAGATTACTTTTCGGTAGCATTTGATATTTCTCCTGTAAATCAGTAATTACTGGGTTTACTCTACGGTGAGGAAAATACTTATAAGACTTGTCAATGAGTTACATGGTTGCAATTTGTACTGATGCTTCAATTTTTGAGCTTTTTTTTAATTCCTACTCTGATTATATTCAATTGATTCTCCTCCCTGCATTTGTCTTATTTATAGCAGATGTAATTTTTAGTTTTGTAGTCTTCAGCAGTGGGGAGATATGGAGGATACTTGCTTTTGGAGAAGGGAAAAATCGCCTGTTTCTAAATGGAATTCTCTGAAGGTAGTATCCTCCATTGATCCATAGATGGTGATTCAGTAGGTGTAGAGTAAAGGGTATATGTGAGAGATCAAAAACTTCACACATGCGCTAATAGGGCTTATAGAAGGGAATATAAAACTTTTTAGACCTTGCTAGTCAGCTCCTGAGGGAACTTGCAGCAGGCGACACAACCCAAGATAGGGGATCTAAGGAGGATACTACCTTCAAAGAACTCTAGTTAGAGGTAAGTGATTTTCCATTACTTTCTTATAAGAGAGAATGGATGTATGAACTTTAAGGTTAATCTATAGAATGCTACGTAAAGTGTATTATCCCACTGTTCGACATTGTGTACTACTGAAAAATGTAGATACCTGATACGTTGTATTTATCTATAAATATACATGTATTACTTCTTAAATGGCAGTACTGAAGAA
This sequence comes from Oxyura jamaicensis, assembly GCF_011077185.1. NCBI lineage: Eukaryota > Metazoa > Chordata > Aves > Anseriformes > Anatidae > Oxyura > Oxyura jamaicensis. The sequence continues at coordinate 63,116,087 of NC_048897.1, forward strand.
CTTATTGGAAGGATAATGTTATGTTTTATTTCCTAATATGAAGCAATTCTAAAAATACTCAGTATGTTCTTAAGGTTTGCGTTTTGATTTTTTTGTTTCTTTATTCCCCAAGTTCGTGTCATATAATAAAACTGCTTAGCTATAACCTCATTCAGGCACAGATCTTGTCAGTATGTATCTCAAGATTTCATAATATTTTTCAGTACCTGTCTGCAGAGTTAGAGGGTGTGGTTTAAAAAACTGTAAGTGGTCTCTTGGAGATCAGTAGAGATACAGACATAATACATAGCTTCTAATTATACGTGGGTAAACAGGAACAGCAATTCACATACTGATTTTGTCGATACTGGTATGCCTGAATTTAACAGCATTAGACAGAAGCTCTTTTTTTTTTTTTTTACTCTACGCCATAAAAGTATTGACAGATAACAGCTGAGAGTAGTGGTTGCATTGAGAAACTAGCTGGCATGCTGAAATTGATACTAGAAAGCAGCGGAAATGCTTTATAACACCAGACAACTAGTATTAATACCAGTAGTCTGGAGGTATGGCAAATACATCTGTTTTAAGTATAGCTAGTGTTCATCATCTTTTGTTAGCTTTTCCACTGAGGGTGTAAGAATGGATGCAAGTAGAATTACGATGACAACTGCGTGAACTTGATTTCAGTGTAGTGTCATTGCCAAACTAAAACTATTAAGGGTAATTTGAAAATAGATGACTAAAAAAAGGAAATATGTCTTAGAAATCTAACTTAGCTTGGTAATAAGGTCTTGTATTTTTAGTTGTGTGTATTCTTTGGACGTGGAAAAACTAGATGAACTCTGAAAATCTGAGATGGAAATCTGTTTATAGATTTTTCCAATAAGTTTTGCCTAATTGTTATTCATTCATTGTGGAGCATTTCATAAAGATTCTACTTTACCTGTTCACAGGTTTTAAAGAAGTGCTTGCAGTAAGATACCTGTGGAACTACTGACTATGTTATAATGCCTCTTTATGGAGAAAACGATATCCTAAGTGCCTATCGTTAGCTACACGATAATTAGTTTGAACTGTTTGCTATAGCATCTTACTATGCTGTGTTAGAACATTAAGCACTAGAGATAGTCTAGAAGTTCCTTCCAACCTGTGTTCTCTTGATTCTGTGACCTACAAAAAAGATTAAACTGAAAGATTAAATGAAAACGTACTAATGTAATGCTTCATCCCCTATGGTATATTTTGAAGTGTATATGTTAGGAATGTTAGAAGTCTTCAGTAGCTCTGGGACTACCTGACAATTACCTCTTGAAGGTAACAGTTACTCTGAAAGTAGAGTCTTACAGTTTGGGGGGCTGTATATTGTGATAGAATGCACCGCGTAAAAGTTTTATCACTGATTTTGTTGAGAAAAATATCAGTAATAAGAATAGAAGATTGTGAAATGGATTAGAATAGGAATTGTACTAAGAAATATCCTAATCAAAACTAACTTTTGTGTAAAGATTACTTAGAAAATTGGAAGAGGTGTAAGTCAGTAAACCTGAGGAATATTATGTTCCTCATAAAAAGATTGAAAAACATATGGATATTTATACAGCTCAAAAATAATGAAGTTCTCAAGAGCTTTAATAATGTTTTTTAAAGCACAGCTGACTGTATTTGGTAAGCAGTGAAACCACTAATATAATGTAATGTAATGATACTTCATTCAGTTTTTGAGGGGTCTAAAGGAAGTATCAATCTGTCATTCAAGTTTTGTAGTTTTCAGTGACTGAAATAATTTTTGTTTGTGTCACCATACTTACGTTCTGATTTATACCTACACAGTAAACATTTTTTAAAAAATCAGGTAACATCTTTTTCTTATTAGGAAGAAGCTCTGCATGCTTTCATTCAGCCTGAGATTCTTGATGGCCCCAATCAGTATTTTTGTGAACGTTGTAAGAAGAAATGTGATGCAAGGAAGGTAAGCACTGTCCAGATCATTTGTGGAAAATTACTTTTGCTAGATACTGATCCTTACAGTGGTAGTAAAATAATAATTGTCTTTACTTTGTTCAGGGCCTGCGGTTCTTGCATTTTCCATATCTGTTGACATTACAGCTGAAGAGATTTGACTTTGATTATACCACTATGCACAGAATTAAACTCAATGATCGTATGACGTTTCCTGAGGAGTTAGACATGAGTATCTTCATTGACGTTGAAGATGAGGTAAAGTTCTTAGTTTCAGAGAAAAGTCTTTAACTTTCTTGAAGCTCCTTTTTAAGGAAATCAAATTGTCAATCTAATAAAACCATTTTAACATTGATCTACATAATTTTTTTTAGCCATGATGGTGTTTTAAGTTTTACTATATATGTGGATTTTCCTTGTTTTTTGAAAAGGAAGCTTGTTCTCTAATTGATACAGGATTTCCATTCTTCCCATAAAGGAGTCATTTCTGATTTCTTATCTTCATGAGAAATTTAAAAGCACAATTTACGAGGCTTTTCCACATCCTGCAAATCCAGCGTGCAGCATACTTAAATTTATGTTCGAATCTGTCTTGCTTACAAGTGATAATGAAAATGTTTTGAAACTTTGAATGCTGAAGTTAGTCCATAAAGCATTAATGATTAATAGAACACTAATCATTCTTACTGTAATACCTTAACCCTGTCCAGTGAGTTGGAATGGAAGACATCTTTTTACTGTGGATGAAAATACTTCTGGTCAAATCAGTTCTGATCAACAGGGTATGTTATAATGGACTTATCATGTGATATTAGACCTACAAGTATTTGAATCAGCTTTGTAAATGGAATAGGCTAGTATCTTAGATACTCTGCAAACATTTTCGTTTCTTGTTCCATGTAGCTTTAAATGTTGTATAACAGTAGTGTTTGTCTCTTTTTTAAGAAATCTCCTCAGACTGAAAGTTGCACTGATAGTGGAGCAGAAAATGAAGGCAGTTGTCACAGTGATCAAATGAGCAATGATTTTTCTAATGATGATGGAGTTGATGAAGGAATCTGCCTGGAAAGCAACAGTGCAGCAGAAAGAATTTCTAAAGTTGGCAGTGAAAAGGTATGTTTAAAAAATGTTCTGCATCTGGTTGGTATGGAGTTAACTTCACAGCAGCCTGGATGATGCCAAATTTTGGATTTGTTACTAAAGCTGAAAACACCAGTGTTTCAGCTCTTGAATAGTGCTTGTGCAGTGACAAGACTTGGTTTCTTGCTCTGCCCCTGCCAGGATTATGGCTAGGAGGTCAAGAGGCTGGGAGGGGTATACAGCTGTGACGGGTGACCCAAATTGATGAGAAGAATATTATGAGCTATATTCCATACCATGTAATGTCACCCTCAGTAAGTTAAAGCTGGTGATCTTCTGACAATCTGGTGACAGTGAGTGAATGCCTTTGCATCACTTCTCTTTTTCCTTCACTTACCTAAACTCTTTATCTCCACTGACAAGTTTTCTCACTTTTGCTCTTCTGGTTAATTCCAACATTCCACTCAGGGAGAGGGGAGTGTGATTGGGTGGTTGCTTAGTTGCTGGAAGGAGTGAGTCCACCACAAATGTAAATAATTATAAATAAATGTTACTTAAAAAAAAGAAAAGCCTGCATTTTTATTCAAATTTCTAAAATTGACACAACGACAAAGGAAAGCATGCAACTGATTGCAAAGTGATACAGATGAGGCCAGGAAACTTAAACAATGTCATCCAGAGTTAATATAAAGAAATAGGGCTGCCAGTCAGCCTAGGTTAGCAGTCATCTTTTTGTGGGACATAATTACTGAAGATATTAGAGAAACTTAATTGAATTTTCTTGCCAGTAGAAAATTCTTTGAATCTTAAGTTTTATGTTAATGTCTACAATGGATACCTCACGTACCCTCATTCAGTGAACACATTGGAAATTTGGCCAATAGCTTTTATTCTGACTTGTTAGAAAACTGATGGGCCATGACTGTTAATTTTCATTGATACTGAAAGACTTGCATTTTAAACTTTACATTTGTCCCTCTTTACATTTACCCCAAACCGTTTGAGAGGTTTTTTTTGAGTGTTCTGACTACTGTCCACTAGCTGAAAAAAAATTACTTGATAGTCACTTGATTAGAACAAGGAAAGAGTATTGTAATGTATCTGATGCAAATGTCAAGGCTACTTTTGACAGTAGCTTTGGCCAACTAGCAGTAAGTTTAACTGCTTGTCAAGACAAAACAGGCTTAACAGTTACCTTGCCAACTTTTTCGGTTAAGGTGTCTTAATGGATGCAGTATAATTTAAAGTATTTCTTCTATGTAATCTAAAAATATTTATTGTAACACCTATGTGAGTCAGTATTGTTCAGCATTTTTTAATGTGTACACAGCAATGGTGGTATGTCCTTAATATTTATCTTTTCATTGAAAATGTTTTTTAGACAGCTTGTTCAGGGTGTTGTGAGGGAAGTTAATGTAGAGTGAATGGGCTGCTGAATTGTTTCTGGGCTGCTATTGCTAATTTTTGCAGCACATCCACTTTTTCTGAAATGTTTATTCTGGCTTCCCCTTTTCTGCAAGGGATGGAGGAGGTAGAGCTCTTCCCATGCCTGATCTGAAAAATGTTCAAAAGCAAATTGTACTTTAACTGAAGTTTATCTAAAAGATTATTGAAAGCAGTGGGGACTGACTGTAACTGTTAGGGAACTCAAGCTGACTTCCGCTACAGAAATCCCTAGGTCTTGCTAGTTCAATAGTAACTTTTTTCTATAAAATGAGATTTGTTAATTTTCTCAAAAAGTAATTTCAAAGGACATAAACTGCCATACTTCTTAGAATAAATTTAATAAACAGTATTTTGACACCTATGGAAAACATATCATTGACAAGAAATTTCAGTTCCATGTAAGAAATAATATTTATATCGCAAGGCTGTGCAGGGACAAAATTAGAAAAGCCAAAGCTCATCTGGAGCTCAATCTGGCTACTGCCATTAAAGATAACAAAAAATGTTTTTATAAATACATCAACACAAAAAGGAGGACTAAGGAGAATCTCCATCCTTTACTGGATGCGGGGGGAAACTTAGTTACAAGAGATGAGGAAAAGGTGGAGGTGCTTAATGCCTTCTTCGCCTCAGTCTTTAGCGGCAATACCGGTTGTTCTCTGGATACCCAGTACCCTGAACTGGTGGAAGGGGATGGGGAGAGAGATGTGGCCCTCACTATCCATGAAGAAATGGTTGGTGACCTGGTACGGCACTTGGATGTGCACAAGTCAATGGGGCCGGATGGGATCCACCCAAGGGTACTGAGAGAACTGGCAGAGGTGCTGGCCAAGCTGCTTACCATCATTTATCAACAGTCCTGGCTATCGGGGGAGGTCCCAGTTGACTGGCGGCTAGCAAATGCGACGCCCATCTACAAGAAGGGCCGGAGGACTGACCCGGGAAACTACAGGCCTGTCAGTTTGACCTCAGTGCCAGGGAAGCTCATGGAGCAGATTATCTCGAGAGTCATCACGCAGCACTTGCAGGGCAAGCAGGCGATCAGGCCCAGTCAGCATGGGTTTATGAAGGGCAGGTCCTGCTTGATGAACCTGATCTCCTTCTATGACCAAGTGACGCGCTGGGTGGATGAGGGAAAGGCTGTGGATGTGGTCTACCTTGACTTCAGCAAGGCTTTTGACACTGTTTCCCACAGCATTCTCGTCCAGAAACTGGCTGCTCTTGCCTTGGAGTGGCGCACGCTTCGTTGGGTTAGAAACTGGCTGGATAGCCGGGCCCAAAGAGTCGTGGTGAATGGAGTCAAATCCAGTTGGAGGCCGGTCACTAGTGGCGTTCCCCAGGGCTCGGTGCTGGGGCCGGTCCTCTTCAATATCTTCATTGATGATCTGGATGAGGGCATTGAGTGCACCCTCAGTAAGTTTGCAGATGACACCAAGTTAGGTGCGTGTGTCGATCTGCTCGAGGGTAGGAAGGCTCTGCAGGAGGATCTGGATAGGCTGGACCGATGGGCTGAGGTCAACTGCATGAAGTTCAACAAGGCCAAGTGCCGGGTCCTGCACCTGGGGCGCAATAACCCCAAGCGGAGCTACAGGCTGGGAGATGAGTGGTTGGAGAGCTGCCAGGCAGAGAAGGACCTGGGAGGGATGGTTGACAGTCAGCTGAATATGAGCCAGCAGTGTGCTCAGGTGGCCAAGAAGGCCAACAGAATCCTGGCCTGTGTAAGAAACAGTGTGGCCAGCAGGGCTAGGGAGGTGATCGTCCCCCTGTACTCAGCTCTGGTGAGGCCGCACCTCGAGTACTGTGTTCAGTTTTGGGCCCCTCACTACAAGAAGGACATGGTGGTGCTTGAGCGAGTCCAGAGAAGGGCTACGAAGCTGGTGAGGGGCCTGGAGAACAAGTCTTACGAGGAGCGGCTGAGGGAGCTGGGCTTGTTCAGTCTGGAGAAAAGGAGGCTCAGGGGTGACCTTATTGCTCTCTAGAGGTACCTCAAGGGAGGCTGTAGCGAGCTGGGGTTGGTCTATTCTCCCACGTGCCTGGTGACAGGACGAGGGGGAATGGGCTAAAGTTGCGCCAGGGGAGGTTTAGGTTGGATGTTAGGAAGAACTTCTTTACTGAAAGGGTTGTTAGACATTGGAACGGGCTGCCCAGGGAAGTGGTTGAGTCCCCATCCCTGGAGGTCTTTAAAAGACGTTTAGATGTAGAGCTTAGGGATATGCTTTAGTGGGGACTGTTAGTGTTAGGTCAGAGGTTGGATTTGATGATCTTGAGGTCTCTTCCAACCTAGAAATTCTGTGATTCTGTGAATACTGAAAGCTATTACTGTTTTGCGTTATACGTTAAGGGGCAAAAAGCTGTACTGGAGAATGCAGAGAGATGATAGTAAATAAGCCTAAAGTTTGTAGCTACAGGCACGTTGGTCATTATTTTGTTTCCTGTGTGGAGGAGATATGCTTAATACTTATCTAGCATGAGAATGCTAATTTTGGATAATTTTTAGAGAATACTAATAACTTTTAAGCGATATGGTAAAGAAGTAAGATATAAATTCTAAGAATTACAAAAACATCGTAGATGCATATGTAATTGGAATGAACCAGTATAGTTCTGAGTCTGCTTGCCAACCTAATGAAAATGTTCATCAAACGTATGTAGCATGCATTTTCAGGGTTTGTTTTTTAGCCAGAGGATTATTTTCGGTAATGCTTAATGCAAGTTCATATCCTGTTGTGTTATTCTGCTATTTCCTCCTGAGTATGGAAATGAAATAAATTGGTATGTTTCTACTCTTGTATATCTTCACAGGTGCAGCTTGTTCAGAAAAGAAATAACACTAATGCTTTAGTCCTGTCCTTGAAAAAAAAGGATTGTATATCAGGAAAAAAAACATGCTTCCATGACTTAAGTTATTTGGTCTTTCTTGTCTCTCTCCGCCATACCAAGGAGGAAATTTCTCTTCATTTCTATTATTATATACTCCTGTATAGCATTTAGAATATTGTAGCTCAAATTTTAAGTTTGTATTGCAGTAATGTATTTCTGTTACAGATTTTTTTTTAATATACAACTATTTATATACTTGGGTTCATGTAATTGTTTGTGTAAAATCATTTGGTTACCTTTTCTTAATATATTAATATATTTTATCAAAACTTTTTTTTCTCCTCAGAATTCTCTACTGTATGAGCTCTTTTCTGTTATGGTTCATTCTGGGAGTGCTGCTGGTGGCCATTACTATGCCTGTATAAAATCATTTAGTGATGACCAATGGTACAGTTTTAATGATCAGCATGTTAGCAAGGTAAAAACAATTTTATCTTAAGTACCCATAAATGAACCAATGAGTTTGTATTTTTCATATGATTTTTCACTTGTGTTTAACAATTTGTTTCATTAGCTTAAATGATTTGTAGATTTTCTTTTGTGTTGTTTTTTTTGTATGTTGTAGCGAGGGAGTGGGAATTAGGTGGCTTTACTTTTTTTTCATTTTCTCTCGCTGCCCTTTCAGTTCTGTTTCCAGCCACTATCAGTGCTGGTTACAGATTTTAGCCCCTATCTTTTTCAGGCTGGAGGCTTTACAGTTCTCTTCTTCCTCACCACCGCCCCCCCCCCCCCACCCCCCCCCGAATTTTAACACTGTGGTTTAAGTCAAAGAACAGTTTCCACTTGCAGGTGGCAATGTGTATCAGCATGCCAACATCATTCGCTAGCTGTGAATTACACTATGACACCAGTTTTCAGTGTAGCCCCTTCTATGTGGTCTATAGTTGCAAGTCAGATTTAATTTTAGTCCTTTTGTCTGAGGCATGATCTATTTCAGTCAGAAATCATGCAGTAAAACCAGAACATAACAATAGGTGTCTGGATGGTATTACAGCTGAGTCATTTGTATCCTGATTTAGCCCATATAAGGGGAACAGTTAGTTGGTCTTCAACCTTTGGTTGCTCTCCTGTTTATTTCCTTCAGTTTCCTTGTATTCCCTTGTTGTCTCTGTAAGTGTAATGTAGGATATTCTTTCCATGACAGTTTAAGTGTAGTTCTCCCTCTATTGTAAGAGAAACTTCGTAAGAAATAGGCTCTAACATACCAGGCTTTATGGTGAATTTTCATGACATGCCGTAAGATGTTGATGCTGAGGGAGGGATGATTTATAAAGAAGCCGTTATTCACACACAGACTGCTGGATTTAGAATTTGGCTTCCCTGTATATGCTAAGAATACTTCCTTGCTTAGAGAAGTGTATTTGTAGATCTGTTAAATTCATAGTAAAATGAAGAGGCAGATCACTTTGAAAAGGATTATTTTCACTCAGCAAGTAAGCAGATCTGAAATATAAATACAATATTAATATATATATATTTAAATATGTAATGACATTTTTTCTAATGAGAATAAATGCATATCGAGTATTGCAAGTCTCTCAAATAATAAATTGATTTTCTGTTAGATAACTCAGGAAGATATTAAGAAAACATATGGTGGATCTTCTGGAAGCAGAGGCTATTATTCCAGTGCTTTTGCCAGGTTAGTACTGCAATATTTCTGGTGTTTAGCATAATCGAATGATTAGCCAAGATGCATGTGGTTAACATATTAGCTGAAAAATAGAAGTGGATGGAATAAAAGATCCTTAAAATAGCATGGTGTTTATTTTTGAAAATCACTTTGCTTAGAATGTTGCTAAGATACGTACAACATAGTTCTTTACGGGGTGGTCAGGGGTACCAAACCAGCTTATGAAATGAATGTTGTCCTTCTATCTGATAACTTCAGGTAACTTTTTTTCTTTACCAGCTCCACAAATGCGTACATGCTAATATATAGACTGAAGGATCCAGCAAGAAATGCAAGTAAGTATGCTTTGCAGTTCTTAAGTAGTAAGATTCTACTTTAGGAATAGGACTTTCATTAACATAGTGTCTCACAAATTTTTTTGAGGGTGGTGGTATTGGTATTTTTAGGGTAAGTTAAAGTAGCTTTCATATAGGGAGCCTTCTATTACAGCTTTTCATTACTCTTTTAATAGTAAGCCCTTGTGATCATTAGGAGGCCATCACAAAGTAAATTTGCTGTTTTTTTTTTAGTATTTTGGATATTGTAGACTTGAAAGACAAAAATGTTGGGTGACACAATAAAGTACACTGAAACGTTGTACTAGTGCATGCTTGATAATAGAACAAAAATACTGACTTCAAAATGAGTCAATGAGAACTTTTTAAATTTTTAAATTTTAAATGAGAACTTAATAATGACAGGTTAACATTTTATAACCAGCCCTTATTTTTTGTTTGTTAGGAGGCGAGGGAAGATACTATAAACAGCACAGTGAAAATCAAATTTGGGATTTCATGTTTTTTATGCCACTTATTTTTTTTAATTATGCCACTTATTTTTATGCTCTAATTTAGTACACCAAAGTTTAGAGGATGACTATCTCCATATAATAGTGGGCAGGCTGTTTATTCTTTCAAGTATGTCCCAACAGAAAAGGAGAACTCTATTTGGTTTCAAAACTGGAATATCTCTGTGGAGGCCTAATTTCAAGATAATGAATTTAATGGGGTTAGATTAATTTTGTAGGGTTTTGTGGGGTTAGATTAATTTTGTTTTTTAATTTTTTAAAATCCTTTAAAAATCCATGTTTCTCATTTAAAACCTGAGCATACCTAAATGTTGCAGTAGTAAGTGAAAGCTTGGTATCATCGAGCTTTGGTTTTGAGCTGAGGTCGAACTCCAGCATTTGACATATTAATCATATGACCTACTCATGTGCATATATATATGCAAAATTTTATGTCCAGTGGAGAAGGGAGTAAAAAAATACCTTTGAAAATAGCATTTTGTTTATCTTATCTTGCTGCTGTGAATATTTTAAAGGGGACATGAATGATTTATGTTTCTATTCATTTTTTTAATAAAATTTTGAATTGAACCATGATGCTGAGGTTGACTACTGCAAGAATAAGGAAAAATTAGAAGTGCAAGGATAATTAAATTAGCTTTAATGACTTTTTTTTGAATACAAACTGAAAGCTTAAGCTGAATCAATTGAAAAACTAAAACTAACGAGTTGTAACTGCTTCTGTATCAGTATATTTTTAAATCTCTTGGAGCAAATTTGTCATTTCATGCCAGCATCATCATAAACAAACCACATCTATTTTTTGCAGAAATCTATTTTGTAAGACAGAGTACTTTGAGACATGTTGTTAGGAATATTTCTCTTTTACTGTTTTCTCCATAAAGTTGAACCATGATATTTCCTTTGAGGAAGTACGGAGGGGAAAAAAAAGCTAAGTAATCCCCTAGACTCAATTTTGCTGCCTTCTAAAATATATTTAAAGTAGCAGTATCTGAAGTTGATACTTTATATAGGTTTGAAGTGGATTTAGCACAAGTAGGATACTGTTAAAACAAAGCTTTATATCAACTAATAAAGTAGTAAGTATTAAGAAAAATAATCAAATGGTTTCAGTGTTTAAATTAATTGAAACAATATTTATTCTGAACAAGAGTGTCTTCAAGTTTTGTAAAGATTAAAAATAAATAAAACTTAATTTAATACCACTAAAGAAAATCTTTTTGGGTCAAGAGCTGTCTTTGGAAATAGATTTTCCCATATGTTTTAAGACTGATAATTGCCTAACAAGCAAACAAAAAACCTAAATCCATTATTTCAGATTTCTTATATATGCCAACCCCTTTTTTTACTTTTGAAATCTTCTTTGCTACATTGCTTGTGATAAGCATGGATTGTGAGACAACTGTTCTTTTTCAGTGTGAAGTATTGCATGTTCTTTTTTTTATGTAAGAAATTATCATGAAGTACAATGAGCTGTATTAACTGCTATATTTTATCACAATATGGATAATATTTTGGTTTTAAGCTCTTTCACTTTCTACAACAGACTTCTATAATAGAAGTAGTATTGTGAGCAGTCATCAATATTAGAGTATTTCTTTACAACAGTAAAACTTCCCTTACTGATAATGGAATATTAATTTTCTTGTGCCTATAGCAGAAAATGTTATCGGTGACTTATAATCCTCAAGGGGAAGGGCTGACCAGTTCCATTTAAATCATGAAAAAGAGAACAGGACATGGTTGAGTGAGAAGTTTAGGTGAAGAAGGATGAAGCAAATAAAGTTAATTAAATATGTTCATAATTCACAGAATCACAGAATAGTCTAGGTTGGAAGAAACCTCCAAGGTCACCTAGTCCAACCTCTGACCTAACGCTAACAAATCTTCCACTAAAGCATATCCCTAAGCTCTACGTATAAACGTCTTTTAAAGACCTCCAGGGATGGGGACTCAACCACTTCCCTGGGCAGCCCATTCCAATGTCTAACAACCCTTTCAGTAAAGAAGTTCTTCCTAACATCCAACCTAAACCTCCCCTGGCGCAACTTTAGCCCATTCCCCCTCGTCCTGTCACCAGGCACGTGGGAGAATAGACCAACCCCCAGCTCGCTACAGCCTCCCTTGAGGTACCTCTAGAGAGCAATAAGGTCACCCCTGAGCCTCCTCTTCTCCAGGCTGAACAGTCCCAGCTCCCTCAGCCGCTCCTCGTAAGACTTGTTCTCCAGGCCCCTCACCAGCTTCGTAGCCCTTCTCTGGACTTGCTCAAGCACCTCCATGTCCTTCTTGTAGCGAGGGGCCCAAAACTGAACACAGTACTCGAGGTGCGGCCTCACCAGAGCCGAGTACAGGGGGACAATCACTTCCCTGGACCTGCTGGCCATGCTGTTTCTTATGCAAGCCAGGATGCTGCTGGCCTTCTTGGCCGCCTGAGCACACTGCTGGCTCATATTCAGCCGACTATCAACCAGTACTCCCAGGTCCTTCTCTGCCAGGCAGCTTTTTAACCACACATCTCCCACCCTGCAGTGGAAATTTTTCCTTTTTTTTTTTTTTCCTGACAGAGTTTCTTGAGGCACATGAGTATCCAGACCACATTAAACAATTAGTACAGAAAGAGAGAGAACTGGAAGAACAAGAAAAGAGGCAACGGGAAATTGAGCGCAACACTTGCAAGGTTAGAATTTCTGCTGACTAATGTAACAATACATTTCTGTGTTGTTTCTACTATAAATTATAAATTGTTACTACAGTGCAATTTTGTGTTAAATGTATGTGTATTAAAATGAAATGTACACCTACTGGAAGCTTGTACAGAGTAGACGGACCTGCTAGAGGTAATTGGAGACTTTTGAGTTATTTTCCATGTGAATATGAATTAGTGTTTTAAAAAAAAGAAGAAAAAAAAAACTATAGCCTGGGATCACTTGATATCAGCAAAATGAAAATTCCAGATTCCCAAATGTATGTAGTGCTTTATGTAAAGTGTTTTGTACTTAAAAGGTCTTTTCACGTTGTGACCCTTTGTGTTGTAAAATTTTTCATAAAATGATTTAAACTAATTCTTTGGCAGAAAGAGGGAAAAGATTTTTTGACCACAGATTAGATAAGAACAGAAGAGGACAATTAAGACGTACAAGCATGTCTGTCAGCTGGTCTTTCTAAGAATCAGTTGACTGTTAGGTTTTCTACATCGGTAAAATAACTTCGTTATGTAAAAAAGGAATTTAACATTCATTGTCCCTGTGCGCATTTTGTTTTGGAGGGAGTGTTTTAATTTTTAATTTGTATGCTGTATGCAGTTTAAAGGTATTCTGATCATTGACATTATATCCCCGATTGCAAGAAGTTAGACTTCTGTAGATATATATATACATACATGTATCTTCAAATACATATATTAAATATACTTAAAATATATTATATATAATATATATTTTGTGTATGTTAAATATATATACACATAGCCAAATATATGTATGTATATGTTTATACATATATACGCATTAGTGCTATCTACTGTGCCTTTCATGTTTCCTATCTGCAGTTGTATAACGAGCTGAAAGGAAACTCCTACAGCTGAAAGCTAATTTCTGTATTTTGTTTCATAGATTAAATTGTTCTGTATGCATCCTACAAAACAAATAATGATGGAGAACAAATTAGAGGTTCATAAGGACAGGACACTGAAGGAAGCTGTGGAAATAGCTTACAAGGTATGCATAACAAAATATTAAAATTGTTAGATGTAATATTTTCACACACATTTTTCTGCTGTTGTATATTCAGTCTTTGAATTTTTAATGCTGTGGGGGTGTTTGTGGGTTTGGGATTTGTCTTTACTTTTTGAAGAGGGGTTGGAATTACTGACTTGAGTTAGGCAATACGACCCTTATGTAAACTTACGTTAAGAGCTGCTGGTAGACTCTCTGTAGCTTCAGTAAGTTGAGAGAATTCTGTTCATTTGTATTGCCCTAAGAATTTTGCATTGGATTTGTAATAAGAGAAATTTCAAGAAACTTCCTCCCTAGATAATACAATAACACCAGTTGGCAACAGAATATCACTTAATTTTTGCGTTCTGCAAGGAGGTCAAAGTTGAAGGCACGTGTTTTTGCTAACCTACCTGTACTCCTTAGTTTTTGCCTTATGCGTCTTTGGCTCAGAGTGCAGGCAAGGATTTTGAGTGGAAGATAATCAGTGCACATGACTTCATCTGCCCTCTAAGATGCTTTTTGGTATAACTGATACCTCTGAATGTATTTCTGGAGCCTGTTTTTACACTTCCCTCTTTGGATTTTGATGCAAGTTTCTGTATATATAATTAAAATTGTGTGTTTGTAACATACTGCATATGTACATGTTTTGTTCTAAACACACTTGAACTTCATGGATTCAAAGTATTCTTGGATGTGCACATACTGAGGAAAAACTAAGTTCACAAGTAATCCATTATTAAATTATATATTTTTTTTGTTTAGCTAATGGATTTAGAAGAGGCTGTCCCCTTAGATTGCTGTCGTCTTGTCAAATATGATGAGTTCCATGACTACTTGGAACGATCGTACGAAGGAGAAGAGGATACACCAATGGGTTTATTACTTGGAGGTGTCAAATCAACATACATGTTTGACTTATTGTTGGAAACAAGAAGACCTGACCAAATTTTCCAGTGCTATAAACCTGGTGGTAAGTCATGTAATTATATATAGACGAAAATAGGCTACAATTTATATATTGCATGGTGGTGTGAAAATAAAACTTGTGTAATGTAGGACTTCATTATGATGTGTGAGAGAAGAAAAACTTTTGATTTCATAAAATTTAGTACAGTACTCAAAGCACATACTGTGCTGTGTTGCTATCGTGCTTCTTACTGAAGTTGGTCTAAGGTAAACTAAAATCTGTCAAACTTTGGAACACTTTTGCTTCTGGCATTAATGTTGATCTGAAAATGAACTTCTGAAATTGGACTGCTTTTCAAATTCTTTACTATTTCCATGTATTTAATGAAACCCCTTAGCTGGTATATCAGACAACTATATGTATGTTTTCTTAGCCTTGTTAATTTTCTTCATATATCTGTGGGTTTGCTTTTCCTCTCTTCCCTACAGAGGTCATGGTAAAGGTTCATGTAGTTGACCTAAAGACTGAATCTGTTGCTCCTCCAATAAGTGTACGAGCATATTTGAATCAAACCGTTTCAGAATTTAAACAGCTAATTTCAAAGGTAATTTACAATTGTTTGGGAATTTTATTGCAGAATTTTAAATCATTCTGACTGAAAACATCATATGTATATAAAATGAGATTTACACCATTTACAGCTCATTTATGTTGTGTATCCTGTCACAGGGTTTGGTTAGTTACAATTGAGCCTGTCTGCCAAAAGGAGCAATCTGCTTCTTCTCTCCATAGTTCTACCCTGGCTTTTGCACAAGCTTAGCCACTATCTGGCCCTGTTTCTTACTAATTTACCAGATAAGCTGCTTTTTGGAGAAGCTAAAGAGTGAAGTTGATATTCATTTGAATTAGTAAGTTTAATCACCTCCCTGATTTATGCAATCTACAGCAGAAATAGTGAATTGTTACTATATAGCTGAAACAACGTGCAACTTTCCCTATTGGCTTCAGTAATTAAATTTGACATCTAAAGCTGTTCATAGTCTTCCTGCAAGCCTTCTTCATCACAGCAGCTACTTAAGATGTAGAATTATTTTAGATGGTTGCAGGCCATGGAATCCATCTTAGGCCAATGCTGCTTCCATTGAACAGGAAGAAGGCAAACATTTTACTTAATCAGTTCGGTGTAAGTTTGTTCAGTGGTGGGTATAACTTCATAATATTCGTTATGAAATGTAGTTTCCGTGTTTGAATTCAAGCTGGCTAAGTGTTAAGTGAACAGTGCACAAAACCTGGTTTATGACCTAAAAAATGGGACTGATTCCTTTTATTACTAGTCACTCACGTGATGCCAGTTCTCTGAGCCATTTTAGTCCTCTGATCTTATGGAAAAACTAACACCTATTATGTGCCAAAGGATGGAGGAAAGGAACAGGGACTGAACAGGTTCACGATGTTGGGATGTATTTCCACCCCCCCCCACACACACACCCCTTCCTGGTCTTTACAAGTCTTAAGTCAATAAACAAACCTTCTCCTTTCCATATGATTAATCTTCAAAATACTGGAACATATATAATAATGCACATTATCTTACACTGAATGTCTTATTTTAGGCTACACACCTGCCTGCTGAAACAATGCGGGTAGTATTAGAACGTTGCTACAATGACTTGCGTCTTCTGAATGTTTCCAGCAAAACGCTGAAAGCTGAAGGATTTTTTAGAAGCAACAAGGTAGACGCTCCAGTTTTTAAACTGTTAATGTATTTGTAGACTTCACTGTTGTGTTGTAACAGGTAGGAATGTCTGTATGGAATTTATAGTAAAAGTCATTACTTTCCTCTGAAGTATAAAGTACTGTATTTTTTTGATAACTAGCAAATACTGTGATGCCAATGAATTCTGTATGCTGTATATAAAACCTAGTGTACATAACAAGGTAGCACATGTTCAAAATCAAAAATCTGTGTGATACTCTGTGGCTAAAGTGATGGCTAAAAACTTTACAATGGAGATTTAACAACTCTTAGGGCAAAAGGGTTGGCATATTACTGTGAAACCCAAATTGTTTTTAAACATTCTCAACAGCTATGCCTGCTCTCAGAGTTAAAGTTTTTAATAGGCAAATTTCAAAGCTAAGAGCAAGTTTTTGGTGGGTCTTCATCTTAAATTCAGTAATTTTTACTATGTAAATCCCCCTAGCCAAATCTAACCCCCCCCCCCAGCCAAATCTATGCTTTCTAAAAACGTTTTGAGTAAATGCTTCCGATTATAGTTGTGTAATAAAATTCTTCGGTTGGAAGGGACCTTCAAGACTTAGTCCAACTGCCTGATAACTTCAGGGCTAACCAAAAATTAAAGCGTATTGAGGGGTTGCATTCAGAAGAATTAATAATGTTTGTAATTAAATGGCATCTGTAGTGTTGATCTCTTCACTACAGTAGCAATAGCACATCTAGCAGTTTTGAATATCATTTGGGTTTGAAGTTAAGGCTGAAGATCACAGTATCCTGGATGAGCAAAAATTAGTGAAGGCCTTGGTTGATAATTCAGCAAAACAAAAACAGTGTCATTGACTTGTTATTCAGTCAGTTCAAAACTTTTCACTTTTACACGGTGGTCTTTGGAAAGGAAAAAGAGAAATTTGATCACTTGTTTTCTAAATTGCCCTGTTGTTTACCCATGTATGCATTTAAATATTTCTTTTTTATGATGCTATAATAGAAAATAAAGACTGCATTTGTTGGTGTCAATACTATTGTAATTAGTGTTACTGTACAGATGAAGGGTGTGCATTGAAGTGATACCCAAGAACACTTCTAAACATAAAGCTTCAGTTTCCAAATAGTGCTTATTGCAGCTGGTCAGTTTGGTTACAAGTCACTCCAATCTTAATGTGACCATAAAAGTAAGGAAAACTTATTAAGCTATGGACTTCTTAGTTTCTGTCTCTAAAAATCTATTTTAAAATGGTTGCTAAAAGACTATGTTGCTTGGTGACATTATTTCTAATGTGCACTCAATCCTATCTGTTTGCTTTTGTAGCTTTTAATGTAGTACTACATGATAAAAACACTGCTATTTTATGTTCAGGTATTTATTGAAAGCTCGGAGTCATTAGATCATCATGTGGCATATACAGATTCTCATTTATGGAAACTCCTGGATCGTCATGCAAATACAATCAGACTATATGTTTCGTTACCAGAGCAGTCTCCTGGATCTCAGTTTAGACGATCAGTTTATCAGAAGCCTAGTGGAGATTCAGGCAACTTGGATGAAGCCTGTGAAAGAGTAAAAGGACCTGTAGGCAACATGAAATCTGTAGAAGCAATTCTGGAAGAAAGCACTGAAAAGCTTAAAAGTTTGTCCCTGCAGCAGCAGCAGGAGGGTGATAATGGAGACAGCAGCAAAAGCACAGAAGCCAGTGATTTTGAAAATATTGAATCACCTTCAAATGAAATAGACTCATCAGCATCAGCAGAAAACAGAGAACTTGAAAACCAAATTCAGATTTCTGATCCAGAAAATCTTCAATCTGAGGAACGGTCAGATTCGGATGTAAATAATGATAGGAGTACAAGTTCAGTAGACAGTGATATCCTTAGCTCTAGTCATAGTAGTGACACTTTATGCAATGTGGACAATGCCCCAATTCCCTTGGCTAATGGACTTGATTCTCATAGTATCACAAGTAGTAGGAGATCAAAAGCAAATCAGGGGAAGAAAGAAACCTGGGACACAGCAGAAGAAGATTCCGGAACAGACAGTGAATACGATGAAAGTGGCAAGAGTAGAGGAGAAGCACAATATATGTACTTTAAGTCAGAACCCTACACTGCGGATGAAGGTTCAGGAGAAGGGCAAAAATGTATGTATTTTTTATTAAGTGCCTTAAATTATAGTAAAGTTTAGATTACTTTAATTCAAACGCTCTGATAAAAAGTCTACAGCAGTAATTCTGTTAATGTTTAGATTTAAAAAACTGAAAACTCAAAACAGAATTAAAATATAATCAATAGTGATATATTTGATATTGATCATATAATTCAGTAGATGGTTGCTTTTACATTGATTGAAACACAGTAGGTACAGTGAAGCCTATAGCAAATTGTGACAGTGATAGTGTAAGTTCAGTGTAAGGCCCTAAGTACTTCAATTTTCATTAAAAAGGTAAAATTTTAAAACAATGCTCAGTAGCTATGTATGTTTTATAATTAACATAAGAATAATTAAAGAACAAGATATAAGAAAAATATTGTGAAAGGCAAAGGTTTTCCTCTCAATCCAGAAATCCTGATGTAAAAACAGATAAGGATTTTTTTCCTTATTTTCTCTGTAAATAAACATTTTCATTTTTCAAGTCACATTGAGAGAGATTTGATAACAACTACTTAAAGAGCTTGAACAAAATGTCTGATGAAGGACTTTTCTTTGTAAATAATCTTGAGCTACTTCAATATGAACAGGTGTATAATTTAGTTAATTGTTCATATAGCAAGCTATGTCATAGTGTATTTCTAACTCCCAATGATCATAGTGTAGTCTGTGGTGAAGTCTATATTGCAGATACTAAGAAACACATTTTCTAAAGATAAATCACTTACTTTGTTTCAAAATTTCACATGACCAGAATGATTTTTTATTAACGTATGGAAAAAAAAAAACACTCAGTGAAAAACTTCCTTAATGTAAACTTGAGCTTCCCTTGCAGTACCATGTGGCCTTCCAGAACAGAGAGAACCAAACTTTTTAATCCTGAAAACAAGAGAAGAATTTGTGGCTTGTGCCTAGCCAGTCCTAACTCGGATGTGCTGAGTTAGATGTGCTGATTCTTGATTCTGTTGATCTCTCAAGCCAGTGGAAGCCTGTAGGGAATTATGTGCAAATGCTCATTGTGATTGACTCTGTAGTCTTAGTCAAGCAAAGTAATGAATTCTTCATTCAGTACTCCACCGATTGCAAAATAGGGCAGTTGGGGGACTGCTTAGTCTTTTCAAGACTATCAGCCCAGAACATGTGAAATACAGCAAAGCTTGTAAGGGTTACAGTAAAACCTTCATCAGATAAGATGTAGATGTGGCCATTAACTAGAATTTCAAATTCTCTGTACTGTTTTGCTGCAAGTAGTGACTGAATATATGGAAGTCATATTCTAGAATGCATTTTTTTTTTGTATCTCAGTGTTTTATGCCATTTTCATCTTCATTTTTACTTAGGGTTGATGGTACACGTTGATAAAAGAATTACACTCTCTGCCTTCAAGCAACATTTGGAGCCCTTTGTTGGAGTACCATCCTCTCACTTCAAAGTCTTCAGAGTCTATGCCAGTAATCAAGAGTTTGAGAGTGTTCGGCTCAATGAGACCCTTTCATCATTTTCTGATGACAATAAGGTTATTCAGAAGTTATTTTGAATAATTAAAAATACATTGGTACAATATACCAAATTAAAGAACTTAATTTACAACTTTTAATTACTTGCCAGGTTAAATCACTACATTAGTTTGATAGCGACACAAAATGTAATTTTGTTTGTAGTTACTAACAGATACTCCTTCCTTGTTATAGATAACTATTAGACTTGGAAGAGCCCTTAAGAAGGGTGAATACAGAGTCAAAGTCTATCAGCTTTTGGTGAATGAACCAGAGGTAAGGCATTGATTATTTCAAGATGAATAGCAATTCATGATTGTTTTATTAAGTGCCTTAGCCAAGATTTTCTCTGAAATCTTGGAGAGAAAAAAAGAACCCTCTTTTCTCTGTCCTTTACTGTAATTTTTTCTTGATTAAGCAAGGGAATTAGTGGCTGGCTATTTTTGTTTGTGTTACTCAATGTATGCAACTGGAATGTGGTCTATAGTATACTTTTGAGATGTTTTTATTTCTATAATGCATATAGAGGACAAATGAAAATAACCTTTTCGTTAAACTTACGAAAATCATGTGTTATTCTTTCTGAATAAAAAACTGTCTTTGTTTATTTTTGCAGTTTTCAGTAATAAAGTACAAATATAACTTGATACAATCATGGTGGGCAGGCAGTGCTTATTGTGTAGGTTAGCTAGATACTACTTGTTTCTGCATAAAACAATCCTGAAGGAGTGCTGCTGGAAACAATATTTCGTCTCTTGTCATAACGCAGCTCGCTTGTAGCATCTTTTGGGACATGAAAATATAGAAGTTGATTTTACTATACAGAATGCAGTCTTTAAAAGTTGACTTATTGTGCCCTTAAATTCTGATTTTACATTTTGGATAAAACTGAAAATTATATATTAATAAAACATAAAGAGACCGAAGCCGTACTGGTAATAGCAGACAATAAGAAAAATTTTAAAAATTATTTCTAATCATGGTGTTCTGGCCTATCTTACGAATGAAACCAAAGGAAGTGGCATATTTATTACCATGTGGTTTATTTTAAAAGCTGTTTTCAAATTGTTTAAAATGTTAATATAATGGTAACAATTAGTAATTCAGAGACCAGACACAATTTCTGCAGTGGCTTGCATTCAAATTTTGACTGTCAAAACATGTTTAATACACAATTTGATCCTGATTTTAATGCTAATTTTAATCAGAATACCTTGTTTACAAAAAGGCATTGTAATGATCATTTAGCTAGGTACATGGGACTGGTCTCAAAACATGATCAGAAGGCAAATTTACATATTTTTTTCCCCTTCTAATAAGTTAATCATTTTCTATTTATGTTTACAGCCATGCAAGTTTCTTCTAGATGCGGTTTTTGCTAAAGGAATGACTGTCCGACAGTCCAAAGAGGAGCTGCTTCCTCAGCTTCGAGAACAGTGTGGCCTGGACTTAACGATTGACAGGTAATGAGACTGCAGTGAGGTTAATTGATTAAAGTTAATTGATTAAATACAACTTTAAAGTGTATTTCTTCTCCTGTGAGAGAAAGGATATTAGGAAAGGAGTAGAAGTAAGTTACTGTGGTATTTGGATCTGTGAATTGCAAGCATCAATTTAGCAATTTTTGGCTTTCATCTCATGTAGAATTATAGAGGGAATAATATCTATGTAGAAATATCTGTGTACCATATAATTACTGGTTTAGATCTGAGAAGTTTTGTTCTCTGTAAGAATGATTTTCTTCAGAAAGAAGAGTGGTAAGTAAATTAGTTCACAAAAAAGCATTCTTGACTCCAGATGTAGGTCCAGTGTAAATCACTGCAGCAAAACTGTCTAGTGCATTATCGTAGGGTTTGATTATGGTACTTATCCAGTGCCATCTTTCCAGTCCTTTATCCATAACAGGTATCAGTTATTTCATCAAGGCTGAACTCATTTTGAGGTCATACATACTCCTTGCTGTCAATTTCAAGTTATGTGGCATGTACTGTGAATTACCTGACACACTGTATTAATTGGAATTAAGAAAAACTTGTAAAAACAGTAGGATCTGGTAAGCAAGCTCCTATATTAAGGTGGGGCCTTAATATATGCCCGAAGTCAGGCTGCAGTGAAACCCTGGATGACAAAGTGGCCCTTCCCTGCTGAGATAGCAAATAGAAACCTGGATGTAGCAAATAGAAACCAGGACCCTTGACGGGTCCTGCACCTGGGACGGGGAAACCCTGGCTGCATGTACAGACTGGGCGATGAGACGCTGGAGAGCAGCCTAGAAGAGAGGGATCTGGGGGTCGTGGTAGACAGCAAGTTGAATATGAGCCAGCAGTGTGCCCTGGCAGCCAGGAGGGCCAATCGTATCCTGGGGTGCATCAAGAACGGCATCGCTAGTAGGTCAAGGGAGGTGATTGTCCCGCTCTACTCTGCGCTGGTGCGGCCTCACCTCGAGTACTGTGTGCAGTTCTGGGCACCACAGTATAAAAAGGACATGAAACTGTTGGAGAGTGTCCAGAGGAGGGCTACGAAGATGGTGAAAGGCCTGGAGGGGAAGACGTACGAGGAACGGCTGAGGTCACTGGGCCTGTTCAGCCTGGAGAAGAGGAGGCTGAGGGGAGACCTCATCGCAGTCTACAACTTCCTCGTAAGGGGTTGTCAAGAGGCAGGAGACCTTTTCTCCATTAACACTAGTGACAGGACCCGCGGGAACGGGGTTAAGCTGAGGCAGGGGAAATTTAGGCTGGACGTCAGGAGGGGGTTCTTCACAGAGAGGGTGGTTGCACACTGGAACAGGCTCCCCAGGGAAGTGGTCACTGCACCGAGCCTGTCTGAATTTAAGAAGAGATTGGACTGTGCACTTAGTCACATGGTCTGAACTTTTGGGTAGACCTGTGCGGTGTCAAGAGTTGGACTTGATGATCCTTAAGGGTCCCTTCCAACTCAGGATATTCTATGATTCTATGATTCTATGTGGACCAGGTATTTCTTCTTCCCACACCATGACTTGGCCAAAGGATTTTTGTCTGCCATGCTAGACTTACGTTGTCTAATGCCTTATAATTACAGGACACGTGACAAAATTTGACCACTTCTGTGCAGAAAAACCATTACAACTAATTTTTTACTTCGTTCAATCTAATTTTAGTTGTTCGTGTCATTATTTACCAGTATCCAAAGCTTATTTATTTTATCTAGTGACTGTATTGATGCAGTAGAGCTAAGTACATAAACCATATATCAGTGCTCTTATCCTCCTCCTTCTCCATGCTTCTTCCACAATCACTTCAAAAAAAAAAAGGCAGGGATAACTGTTGGAAGCCTTTGGGAATATTCTGCTTGTACTGCATGAGAAACTGCTATCTTCCTCCAGGTCCTTTTATATTTCTTACACTGAACAAGCATACACAGGCTTGTTTTCTTTGGTTGATGCCATTTGGTTACTACCAGTCAATGGCGATACCTTGCTGTCAGGTTTATTTCAGAATGTTAAAATCATACCTGATAAACCTAGCCCATAGTCTGTATGAATGAGCTGTATTTCAGTTCTGTCAAAAACAAAAATCAATTTTTAATTCTGTGGCACTGCTAAGCGGTTACGAGCAGACAAAAACTTACTGTTTTCTCCATTATTTATTTGCAGGTTTCGTCTACGAAAGAAAACCTGGAAGAACCCAGGCACTGTGTTTCTGGATTATCATATCTATGAAGAAGATATCAATATTTCAAGCAATTGGGAGGTCTTCCTAGAAATACTTGATGGTAATAATGATATACTATGAAGAGGAAAGTAAAGATCATGTTAGAGAATTTTTTTTTAGAGAATATTGGAAAATATGCTTCCCTTTCTCTATATTTTTAAGTCTAATAATACTGAAATTGCAATAGCATTTCATTAGAGAAAAAAGTGAAAAAGCAAAAGAATTCAAAATAAAAGCTTTGCACGAAGTTGTGGGGGATTGTGCAAGTGTAGTTTTCCTGTGGCTGTGATATACTAAAGGTCTAACAGCATTGTTATGTAGTTGTAGTGGTTTGGAAATTTGTGGACATACTTTAACACAGTATGCAGTTTTGTGTTCTCATTGTACTTAAAAGTAGCTGTATGTGTGCCTATACCATATGCTTTTATTTATGTTTAATTTTTGAATTAGTATTGGTGACATGTAAATATGTGTGCATGTACATATATAACTTCTATAAGGCAGCACAATTGTTCAGTAATTTAGTTTTCAGACAAAAGTGGAAAAAAAAAGTCTTTTGTTATAAAATGCTAACAGACCTCACTCATCAAAATAACTTTGGACTTAAATTTTAGAGAGCAGATTTTTTTAAAAACCATTTGCTTAAATATTACTAAAAATACAACATTTAAATTACCTTTGTATATACACTTAAGTTTTGGATTCTTTATGCAAACGCGTAATTTAAGGGGAAAAAGATAAGCCAAGCTGTTTTCACTTTTACAAGTCTGTTGATGCATAGATGTGGAATGTGGATTCCATTTGCTCAGAAACTTTCACAAGAATACCTGCCTTAGGGAAGTCTAATAGAATTGTTATTCCAGCACCATAAGCTCTTTTGGGCAGCTGTAGTCAGTCATGATATTGTACATCTTTAAGAAAATTGTGTCAAAACAAATATAAGAAATTAAAATGAACGTGGGAATGAATCTACAGCTGTCCTGTAGATTATTGCTAGGGAAATATCTATCAACTCACACCTGAATTAAAATTTCAGTTAATTTTTTTTATTAGTTTTAGGTTAATTGTTCTGCTGTTTGTGTGGTGAGTTGGTTCTTGAGTTTACTTCTTCTAAGCATAGTGCAGCTCGCCTAGTTCACAAAATACTATAGTTAATACTATTTTATAGACTACAGGGTTTCCAAGTATTCTGTAATATTTTGTGTAACTAAAGCTTTCCAAAAAGCATGCTAGTTTGATCTGCTTGTAGAAAATTCAGCTATATCCCACTGTATTCTATAATTTGTATAATCTAGAAGTGAAATGTGGAAAGCTTTATTTTGGTAAAGAAAATGAAGCACTTGAATAAAATACCAGATTTCAGAGGAAAGTCGTGCAAATGCAAGGTCTGGAGGTCACCCTCTGGTTGGATGGTTAGCTATTTTCTGTGTAACAAAGGTGGGTGCGATAGAAGAGTGCATCCTGAACAGGAATAAATGGCTTTACTCGTAAGAGATGTTGCCTATGAATTTTTTTTTTGAAATGAGGAGATAACAATGAAAAGTATAATGAATTCCTGGTCCTTCCTCCCAGTTCTCTCCCACCTCTTTTTTGGTAGGCTTCTTTCAACGTACTTGGCTGGGCTACTTAATATTTAATGGACAATTCATATGTGTCTATGTAGTGCAGGCTTCTATGTTTGAGTATGCTTATACTATGGAAAACCCCTAATTTTAAATAAGCTATTTTGTGATGTTAATATAATAAATTTATTTCTTTCTTAGGAGTAGAAAAGATGAAATCCATGTCACAGCTTGCAGTTTTGTCAAGACGATGGAGACCATCGGAGATGAAACTAGATCCTTTCCAGGAAGTCGTGCTAGAAAGCAGCAGTGTTGAAGAATTAAAAGAGAAGGTAAAACGTATAACACAATGCAAGTTTCTTGTGATTCCTGAAAACCTTTTTGACGTCTTCTGTTAGGAAGCACAGAAGTATCGTAGCTACATAAACTTGTTCCTTGCTGATTGTATTTTTATTAATTTTTTTTTTCTGGAACTGAGAATGTCAATTTCTATCACCAAAAACATATGAATCAGCACCTTTACTACTTAGTTTCATGTAATGGGCAGTTGTCAGACTATTCAGGTGAATGCATGCAAAAAGAAGTCATACCTTGAACTTCAGGAAGCATAATATGGAACTCAACCTCTGTCTCATCCTTGAAAAACACATGAAAGAAAAATTAAACTACTGTCATCCTGTTTTTTTCAAGTTATTCCAAAATTATTCCAAAATACTAAACCTTTGTGCCTCATCATATTTGAATTTGAGCTGTTGTTCAGGGACAGTGTAATTGTAGCAGGTAAATTGAACTGTATTTGAATTAGAAATAAATATGGATTTAGTATGCTTTTTTTCTCTTCAGATCAGAACCTTCTAATAGGCAAGCAGATGTGCCATGCTAGCAGAGTAGGAGTATCTCATTGAGAATTTTTATTAGTCTAGATTGCACGCTTCTTAGAAATGTTTGTTTATATGTAGTGATACCAAGATGAAAGAAACACTGTGGATGATGATGACAGCAGAAATCCTATTCATCATTTATAAGATAGGGGTTTGTATATTTGCTGGGAAAAGGAACATCATTCAGCTTTTGTCTTCATTTTTAGCAGAAGTGAGAGTTGGCTTTTCCTTTTTTGCAGGGAGCAACTTTAAAGCCTCTTGGAAGGAATGCTGCTAATTTTTGCTCACATCAGTAATTTGAATTTGACATGTCTGTGGTAACAGATGTTCAGTCAGCTCTCTCCATCCAGGCAAATTCTGTTAGCAGAGTAAGGCTAATGTGTTTCAGGAATTTTTCTAGGTTTTGTTAGTATTTTATTTATTTAGTCTATAGTCTAATTTCCTAAGGAAAGGGGAGTTGGAGAATTTTACTGGCTGTCTTTTTTCATCGCTTTAATGCTGAGAACAAACATCTGTTTTGACAGCAGAGTTCATGGAGGCAAGTATCTTAGAAAGGAGATCCCCAAATTTTGAGGGACTAAGAAGCCAAGGATAAAAATCTATCCACTTTAGTGTGTGCATTGGCATGGGCACAAGACTGCGGCCTGCCCTTGAGTTAAGGGCCAGGCAGTGATGAGCCTGTGTGCACCATGCAACTGCTCAGCAAAGGGGACATTACCGCAGCCACTCGAGGCAGAGCTGTGTGATCCTGTGAAGGGTGCTGGGACAGGGCAGTAGGAGGAGAAGACAGAAGGGATGATGCACCTTGTGCACTGGGAGATGCAAGGGAGGAGAGCAGTTAAAGGTGCTTGTTGAGTAAGGGGCGGGTGGGTATCATGGTAGGAAGTACAGGTGTATGTAGATGGAATTTAGGCGTACAAATTTTGAATTCATTTGCTCTCAGGTCCACTTGATCATAGTAGCTTTCATTGGATACAGGGAAACTGACAGAGACTCCTGGACGTAGAGGTTTAAAGTGAGGCAGCTGGTCACTTTGTATCTTGGAACTTGGATGTTATTGTTTCTATTTAAATTTTTGTCACCTCCCTGTAAAGAGACAAACTAGATGAAACTCTGTCACAGCAAGCGTTACTCATGTGACATTGTAATTTGAAAAATATCTACTTCTAGGTATTAGACCTGACTTTGGCAGGTCTAATGACTTTATGTAGATGTGGCTAACATTGTTTTGGAATAATAAATCAACCATTTTTTTCCACTTCACAGCTGAGTGAAATGAGTGGAATACCCTTGGAAAATATAGAGTTTGCTAAGGTATTTATTTATTTATTTATTACATTTCGTTGGCATGAATGTGTGACTGTATTTTACTCAGTAAATAATTGATTCTTCTCAGGGTAGAGGAACGTTTCCATGTGACATTTCCATATTAGAGATTCACCAGGATTTGGACTGGAATCCTAAAGTATCAACATTGAATGTCTGGCCTCTGTACATCTGTGATGATGGTGCAGTAATATTTTATAGGTATGTATTTTATTACGGTATAATAACGCAAAAAAAAATCTGTTTTAAGATTTGAGGGCTGATGTAATCAATAGAAGCTATGAAATATTCTTCCTTTTTCTTGAAGGAAAAATGCTTGTGGTAGATGGTTGAAAACATTGAACTGGAATATGTATGCATCTCAATTTCCTACAAAACTAGATATTTTCTGTTTTAAGAAAACAAACACTCTTCCCTTTTACTCACTTCTTCCTCCCAAATCATTGAAAATAATACAGAATACAAAAAACCGTCATTATGCTTGAGTGTTTATCTGGATTTAATCTCTTAAAGTAGAACCATATCCCTAATGGAGTCTGAGAGCCTTATGATAGGCATTAGAGAGCAACAAATTTATGTTCTGAGTATGTTTGTGAAATTAGTGTGGTTTCTTTGGAAAAGAGGATGCCAGGATTAAAAATTTTAGCATGAAAAAATGTTAATTAGCTGATAGCAGTAGTTCAGAGGCAGTTTTTGAGGACTAAAGAGCTTTAATATTGTAAATTCTGCTAGACTTGGAGAGTGGGGGTGGAACGTAATTAACATGTTCCTTCTACATTACTTCTCTTAACATAAATTTGAGGAAACACTGGTTGATAACATACTGGCCTTTAATGAAGGAAATTCGGAGAATAGCTGGTAGTTTCTAGGAATGGCTGGCTGACATGCTTCTTCTAGCTGTTGGGTCTGTGGCAGGATAAAGAACAGTCAGTTGTAGTTGTTTACAAAGAATAGGAGTGATCACGTAGATTGAATAAAGGCTTGATTCTTGCTGCTTTCTCTTGAGTCTGCTGTCAGTTAAAATAATGAATGTTGCTGTTAGAAAAGAAGTTTTGGATTAATGTTAGTCAATGGAGAAGAGGAAGAGTATTTGCATGGAATATTATGTTTAGTTTTGTTACTTTACTAGGCTGCTCTAATCTGAGTGAAAATACAGAAATCTAATTGTCACTGTATTAAATTTAACATAGCTTTTTAACATGTGTTTTTATTTTTAGGGATAAAACTGAAGAATTAATGGAATTAACAGATGAACAGAGAAATGAACTGATGAAAAAAGAAAGCAGCAGGCTCCAGAAAACTGGACACCGCGTAACCTACTCTCCTCGTAAAGAGAAAGCACTAAAAATATATCTGGATGGAGCACCAAATAAAGATTTGACTCAAGACTGATACTCGCTATAGCATTTTCCCTGGGGAATTTTTTTTGTTTAAAATAAGAAGGTTCACTACTACTGTGTAGTGCCATTACGGCAGGACACTCATTAGGTGTAAAGCGCTGACACCAGCACTGATTGGGCTGCGTTACCAATCAGAAGCGCAGTGCCCCGTTGGGTCACTGTTTGACTTGGAATCATGTTGTGCACTATAGTCAAATGTACTGTAAAGCTAAAAGGGATGTGCAAATAAAAGATTAGAACTAAAAAGTGGGTGGGGAAGGGAATGAGTGGAAATCTTTGAGGACAGTGTGCACATAGTAGCTAGTGAAACTAGCCTCAAACAGGATACTCATAGCTTAATAATAAAAGCTGTGCAAAGGCCATGAAAGAATCCTTTTATTTGTTTCACTGATACACACATTACCTCATCATACAGTCTGAAGTAAATGTTAACACATTGGTTATGGAAAAGCAGCAAAAAAGGGTTAAAAATGTAATGGAAGTGCTACAAGTATAAGTCTTGAGAATGTTTTCCCATAAAACAGGTGGTCTGAGAAGTCTGTAGAAAGCTGCCAGCCAAGGGTTACTTCATTTTTTCAGAAATGCTGTTGAAAGGTAAACTTGGTTTTTAACAGGTTACGGAAGCCGATGAGCAGCTCTATTATATTGCATCCAATGTGTAAATAAAATTTGCCCTACCCATTTAACAGAACTGCAATTCAGCTATTTACCATGGTATTTCTTTTCACATATCAACATTCATTGTGTACATTTGAAAGTGTAGTTGCCTATTTAAATTTGTATTCATTTTGTTTGACAATGCTGGGTACTTTAGGGTTGTATTCCCCTTGTTAATGAAGTTTTCTGTTTTGTTCAGCTACTTTTTTTGTACGTTTTGTTTTTGAGACTATTACAAGTTCACATCTTCTCCACCTGCTGAAAGTCATTTTATTCTTTCCTGGAGTTGATTCCATAGCTATTTGTAGTCAGATATGTGGGCAACCTCTAACACCTCAACATATGAACTTGGTGGTTCAGGTTGTGGCGTGAAGACTTATGCAGTCAACATGATTTGCAAAGCCTAGGAACAGCAATTTTTTGCTTTGGTCCATAAAGATCAATAGAGAACAATTCTCCTTAGTTTTTGAAAAAACACCTAATTTATAACAATCAAAAGATTTTGGTAAACTTTTTCATGCCAGATGCTGTTTACAACAATGAACATGCCAATAAAACATTTGTTCATTCTGTTGCATTTTAATTATTAAATGCTGTGGTTTTTATTTGAAAAATGGAAGAATCATTTCATGGAAATAGACTTTTCCAAGGCAATGTCAGAATTGTGTATTTGTGTATATATGTGGACATTCCATACACACAGAGTATTATGGGAATTATTTTGTAGCCTGTCTGCTGTTCCTTTGGATTTATATTTGCAATGCATTTTTCTTCAGTTGTTTTCTTTCCAGAATTGAATTCCTTACCAGCGAAACTGCTAGGCTTGGGATATGATTGGCAGCTAAGTTTTGCTCCAGAGAGGAAAAAAAAGGAGTCTGAAGAATGAAACTTTTGTTTTTTTGCTTACTGATACCCAGTAACCTAAAAAGCCTGAGGAATCCAGCAGCTTGAGAGCCAGGCACTGCTGCACAGAGGAATTCCCTCGTTCTTCCTTTTCTGTTTCAGCTGTGCCACTTCATGTTCCACACAAATGAGGTGGAAGCCGAAGGAAGCATGGTGTGAGTACCATCCAGTAGGTAGAATAGCTTCATTAAACTGCTGTTTACATGTGTATAGGCTGCTGAGGGATCCTTAGAGTTGCTGGAAGAGGTAGAAGTAGTGTTAACTAAAGAATTCCAAAAAATTGCTTCATCTTAACCCCATTTAGGAAACTTCAGTTAAACACTTTTTTATTTTTGAAATAAATTTTAACCCTGTAAGTCTTGATTGACATCTGGATAAGGATGCCTCTCTGTCCTCTATAATGATTACCTCTCCAGTGATACACTTTCTACGTATTTGTATTGGAATATATTCTGGGTTATCTGGGGAAATATATTGCAGCAGCAGCTTTACATTCTGATAATTTTGAATTTGTGCATTTTAAAGAAACAAAAAAAAACCTTGAGTTTCTACTTAGTACGATTTCTGCAGAGTTAAACTGATTTCTGATTAATTCAGGGAGTGAGGCATCAGGAAACTTGAAGGGAGTATAATGGTATCCTTATACAGGGTAGTATTTATGGACAGTCCTTGCTTTCTTGAAGTACTGTTTTGAACAGGATAATCACAATGAAATTTAATGCCTTCTGATTGTATGGAAGTGTTGTCTCTAAAGCACTGGAATTTTGCTTGGGATAGAAGGAAAGGTAAATTCATTGTACCGTGTCAGAGAGCATGTGCATGTGTTGGGGTGAGAATTGGTGGTAGAAAAGAATCCTTAAATTAAAAGCCAGGCTGTTCTGATGAAATAAACGTCTTGTTCATAGTGATAATAATTATTCACATTAATTCTGCTACTCAAGGAATTTATTGAAAAGCTTTCACAGACCTGAAGTGGTGAAAGACTTGAAGGCTAGTAGTGCAGTCTGCAACTCTTTTTGTTAAGTTATTGATGCTCAACTGTTCAGATTAGACTTAAGCAGCAGGGGATGATATTTGGGAAGAAGTTCCATGAAAAAATTATTTGTCTGGAGCCTGATGACATCCTTCAACATGTCCAATAATAGTGAAATCTATACCTCCAAAAATCATTAACAGCGTAAAAGCCATTGTAGCAAATGGCTGAGATAGCTGGGAACCAGGGATTTTGATGGATCAGATTTTGCTCTTAGCTTGATAGTGATTTCTTAAATCAATGACCTGTCAAAATGGTAATGATTATATTCATATTTTGTTACACATGTTATTATACCTATAAAGTGTATTAGAAGCATGAACCACTTTAAGAATCTTCTCTGAATGTAGATAGTCAAGGGGGAGAAGTATAAATCTCTGAACACGAACAAGAAGCAATTTAGGTCGACTCACTGCTCAGAGTAATCAGTTTGTTCGCTGCCTTTATCTCTCAAGAGGACTAAGTGATAACAGAGTGTAATCTACAGAACCCTCAATTGATCTTACACAAGAAGGTGTGTTCATAGTGCAGAAAGCTGCCATACGTGGCACTGTATTTAGCTCTAGCTTAGGAATCTAGCTTAGGAATAGCCTTGTAACTACAGCTGAGCTATTCTTCTATATATTAATATTTACATATTCAGTGTACAAGGAATATAGATTCTCTGTTGTATTCAGTCCATTTAGCTGTTTGTTCTGCAATTTTAAATAATAGATTTTTCCCTTGAGAGATAAAGCCCTGAGCAGTCAAGCTGAAAGCTCCTATACAGAAAGCAATTTGTTCTTGTATGCATATAAGTACACACCATTAGTTACTTACATGGAAAAATGTAGACTTTTTCTAATGCACTGGGGTCATACTTCCCTATGGAAGTACAAAACTCAAGGGATACTCCGTAGCTATGGAAAACCATTTTTCAGTCATACTGAAGTTTGCTGCAGAATGGATTACTTCCATTGTACATAGCTGAAAAGATGGAGGTATATTCATCTAAAAAGGTAAGCAGCCTTTCTTTCCATCCTTCCTCCCAAGATGTGTGTGGTGGTGGTGGGGAATGTTAGGTGAAGCTGCAACATACAGACCTATCATATTTCCTAAAGAAAAAAAAAACACTGAAACAGCGTAAAATAGATTGTTGTTGTTCCAGAAAAATAGTTCCAAGTGTATGTGTAGGAAATACCTCAAAGGTATTACCCGTCTGGACGCCTACCTGGGCAGCCTGCTCTGAGGAACCTGCTTTGCAGGGAGGTTGGACCCAGTGATCATTCGAGGTCCCTTCCAACCCCTACAGTTCTGTGATTCTGTAGCTTGTATAGTCCCTATTAACTTAAGATTATGTATGTTTATGTGTCTTTTTTAATGAGTACAAGTTCTGATATATTTATTTCTACTGTACAAGGGAAAAGTACTAATCCAAAGCAAACACTGATATCTTATTTGTCTTCAGAAGGTTTGGTCCAAAGATGGAATTAATTCAACAATAATTTGAACATGCAGGTTTGCACAGAAAAGGATGCTTAATGAAGATGATGTTTATTGCACTTCTATCCAGCAGTATGTATTTAGGGTTCAAATAAGCAAGACACTAGACAAAAAATTCTAGAAATAACTAAACTGGAGTTTGGACTTTATATCTCATCTCCAAAAAATGGGTCATGAGCTGAGTCAGGCTCGGACTTCAAACCAACTTGGTCCTCCAGACTTTCTAATTCTTTACGTACTTCCTGAATGACACTGCTCTCTTCATAATCAGAAAGAATATCTCTGGGTATCAAACTCAGAAATGGCATCTCATCCATGATTAAGGGATCTTCTTTTTCATTATTTCTGGTTTCATTGGAGGACAGTTCACACACAGATGTAGTACCGTGGCTGTTGAAAAAAGAAAGATATCTGGTCATACAGTACATTTTTTTCATGTTATTTTTGTTAGTTCCTTAGTAAGATTTCTCCTTTTCTCCCCACATGAAAGCATGCTAGGTGCATAAGTTCATCTATGGTGGATCTGACAATTTTATAATCTGATTCTTAAACGCTTGACAGCCAGAGAGTTAAAATGAAATTTCTATACGCAGTTAGATTTCTACATACAGTTGGAGCCAAATTCTTAATAGCAGAACATGTCTGATATTGGGACACAAGATGGCAGTTGACCTCAGCACAGTCTGTCCCCTCTGCCACAAGCAATCCTGACTAGTTCTTTCTGTTTGCCATAATATCAAGTTAAGATTCTGTAGCTTAAAAGGTATGCAAAAAAAGTCAGTGTTTGTCGCTGAACTGTAAAGTTGAGAAAACTTCATATTATGTACTCATTTTTAAATAGGATAATGCAGCAGCTGTATTTGCTGTTTCTGAAAAGTGGCTCCAATTACCTGCAAACAAACATCCCACATGTAGTGTAGGAACTTAAAAGGGAACAAGAATGATTTATACTTGTTGGCAGGAGAATAGAATGCGATACATCTACTGTTTCTTTGCACTGCATGGGACAGTTCAGGGCCATGTGTCTCTGTTAAGAGTGCAAGGTGACTACTGGTCATGCTAGGCTCTCCTCAAACAGCTGCTTAAAGCTGCAGTCTCTTTCACTGGAAACCAAGAGTAAATGAACGAAAGATGTTCTTAAAGCTTATTTAATGTTTGTTTCAAATTCTTGATTTTTATTTTCTTTCTAGAATTTCTACGACTTTCATATCTGGGTAGACTATTCTTATTCTCTACGATATAAATTGATATTTTCAGTGTGTTTATCAGTCACTAATAATCAGTCAAGGGTAATTTAAAGTAGAGACAGGCTGTTCCTTTTAACAAACACATTATCTGAATCTTCAAGTTTACCATGTAAACTCAAAGCAGCAGCATTATCTTGTCCATGTGAGTCATACTGATATGCTCCGTGTTTGTGTGATAACCCTAAACAGGTAATTCTTGTGGCTAGAAGTAGAAAGAATTGGGCACAGAAGGAGAAAAATATTTTAATCTACGTATAATTTACATCTCTATCACAGCTTTGCTGTCTTATTAGAAGTGAAAGCAATGAAAATAGCAGTGGAGCAACAACCTTGGGGAGTTTATTACACAGGTACCACATAGGTATTCCAAAAATGCTTTTAGTGCAAAAGTGAAGTGATCTCAATTTTTCCTAATGGGACTGTTAATAATGCAAATAACTGTCCTTCTAAAGAATAATTAAAGCCATTAAATATTTTAGCTTCTAGCAGAAAAATATGGAGTCAATCTGCTGAATATTCCATGAAACTCACAATAATGCTGAAAAGGTCTGTTATAGTATGAAGTGTTTTAAGTCTGAACAGCAAATCGTAAGTAGGGAAACTGGCTTCTCAGCCTAGTCTGAAACTCAAGGAAAATATAAGCAAAGTTATCTGGTATTGCTATGATAGAAATGACCTGTAAAGCTAATGATCAGTACAGAAACATGCCTGTTCATACCTACTGCATGTCTTTATGTAAGCAAACAAAACATTGAGAAGAAGCCCAATCTAACAGAAAATTGGTGGACAAGAGCTGTACAATGAAGAATGAAATCAGAATGATGCTTCTAAACAGCTGTTACTACTACTTTGATTAAAAAGCAGTACCAGCCTGATACAAACTTCATTCACACTAGAAATAAGGCTTTGCCAAACTCAATTAGGCACGTGTGTGGGACAAAGCAGTAAGTTTGAGAAAATGTCAAAGCTACTGATGAGAAAAGCCATCAAAACAGTGTGAAAGAATCTGCAAGTTTTGTATCTTAAAGAAACCTATACAAGCAGTTTACTTAGTTAGTTTTGATCTTTACCTGTGAGGTTGGCAGATCAAGCCACTTGCACATGGACATTGCTCAAGTACGCCATCAGGTTCCAGTTCCCAGGTGATCAGGTTGAGAAGTCTGTTTGAAGGATCATGGCAGGGTTCACCTTCTTCAGGTAATGGAGTGCACACAGGAAATAGCAATTCTGCATGCCAGAGTAGAATTATTTTATGAGAAGTCAATAACTGTATGCTAAACTGAAATGACCTACTATGTATGTCTATATACAAGAAATAAAAAGATTGGCTTTTTTTTTTTTTTTTAAGTCCCCTTATATATTAGGGAGCCATAACTTAATGTTCTTTCCACTAGGTGGGAGTAAGACACTTTAAGTTTATGCTTAATGAGTAAGATCCACTCCTGCCTTATCATAAAGAGATTACTGTCAGTACAGTGGTACCATACAACTCCTTCCGCTGGAGATTTCAAAGACTATTCTAAACCCAAGGCAGCTATGGACATTACAGTGAATCCTTTGCAATGCATACTGTTGTTTAAAATCTGAATGTAGAAATCTCTATTGCAGAACTATTTTTTTTTTTTCAGAGGTTTCAAATGCAATTGTTCAGACTAAAGTAGCCAGGTTACAAAACCGGCAACTCAGCCGTTTAATTTGTTATAAGAATTCTACAGTAAGTAAAGCTGTCTGGCATTAGGGGCTTGGCATCCTTCTTTTCTGTACAGAGGTCATTTCAACCTGTATAAGGAACTATATAATAATATATATTGTATGAGGAATAACACATAGTTTTGGATTTCCTGATGCTAAGCAGCTTAGTGTCTACCTTGAATTCAGCTCTTCCAGATCTTCCTTTCAAATCTCCCTTTTCTGGTCTTCATTCACCTCACTTTTTGTGGTATGGCACAATAAAATAGGGTGAGCTCTGAATTTTTCGGTAATGAGCTTCATCAATATATGCATACATACAAAATATATACACACTTCTAATGTGTATGATTCATTTGTTCCTAATTCCAAAACAGATTCTATCTTGACTAGCGAATGTTCCATAGCTTACTACAGTTTTTAAATTAAAAAAAAAATGTAGATACAGTCCAGTCCGTATTAGGACAACCTTTTGCAATGTTTTAGTAATGGAGAAGGCCTTCAGGTTAGACCTAACTTCCACTCACACCTAACCTGAAAACCTGAAGCACTGCTGAAGCAGGCAACTGTAAAGAATAAAAAAATATTTGTTAATTGATAGCTCTGATAAGTTTTAATGATGGTGTTGCATTAAGCTTAGTCAATCTTCATACCTATAATATTGTTCCTTCCTGAGTTACATGTTTATACTGAATTATATTTCAAGCCAAGCGGTAACTTTACACTCTAATTACTGTGAACGTCTTATAATCATGAAGACAGCTTGTTCAAATTCCATAGGAAATCAGAACTACAAAAGCCATTATTATATTCACGATAGCCAAGCCTAGTGCTACTGACACTAATGGATGTGTATTCCTGATTTACTCAACTTTGCAACATGAGCAGAGGTTTGAAGACCTACATGAGGAAAGTAATAGGCATCTATAGAACTGATCTTTGTCTCAATTCAGGATCAGTTTACAGAGAAATCTCTAGTAAAGCTTAGGAAAACATAGATATGTTACGAAGGTAGCTCGTGAAGAGGAAAATAAACCACAACTGCTCTAAACAAAACTTGCTGAAACCAAACTAATTTAACTTGGAAGGTCTGCTCTGTAATGCTCTGAATTAACAAGGAAAAGCTGAACAGACCTATTTGCCTTTAGATTTGGTGTTTTTAATGAGCTTTTTCCTTCATTATCCTGAAGTGCTCTTCCAGCCTGATCCACTAGCAAGCTGAGGGTGGGACAGGCACCCCAACTATTGGTGAAGGTACGAAGTCATCTGCTACTCATAGCAAAAAACAGAAAAAAAGCAATATAGAAAAGTATCTATGCGGAGTGGAAAGAGGGTTAGACTTGTATCCTGTTATTACTAAATTATGGTGAACTAGAGTAAAAGCTGTGAAGAACTAGTGGGTAGAAAAGAGTAACAAGCTGGACTCTGTCCAGGCAGGATTTAGGATTGATGTCAAGTCTGGTATCTTGTTCTCCTCTCCTTCCTTTCCCTTGTAAATCAAGTTTCATGTCCCCACGTGGACTGACAGCATAATCTGGAACATTGTTCCACTTGTCTGTCCAGTCAGTATTACATAGTGCGCAGTACCCTTAGAAGCCTCATATAAAGCTCTCAAGTATGAAGACTATCTGTGGTCTGACTCTGATGGTCTACTAATTTAATGCATTTTAAATTCTATTTTTACTATGCTGAATGAAAATTTGACAAAGATCTCTGCTTCTTTTAAACGATACTTTGAAGACATCAGATTTTTGTGCTACTTGTTCTGTTCCTCTCTATAATGTGCAGTGTGCTTTTCTTTTGCTGTTGTGCACTCCTATCAGGCTGTTTCTCACTCCTAATTCTATTAAAGCTTCTATAATAAAGTTAACACAGTGCATGCCCCAGGCTAAGGCATAAACCTCTATGGAATCAGTAGGTCGTTATCTGCTTCACCTGAGCAAAACAGCTAAATATTAACACTCCTGTATTATAAAATGAATAGGATAAAAAGCAAAACCAGTGTACCTTTCTGAAAAGCACAGCACATTCCTGGGTTGCAGTCTTGTTGGTTCTCACAAATAGTGCCATTCTCTCCTTTTGAAGTGGCTTTCCTGCACACACCCCAAACGCAAAGCTGGTCTCCACAGCATTCAACATCCCGTGAGCAATGCTTGTGAATGGAAAAAACATGTGACAACTGTCGCTCTAGCACTAATTGCCTGTATCAATAGACAGCTAAACGTGGATTTAGACCTTGTTCCTGAAGACAGCTGCATGGATGTGGTTTAAATAGTGTAACATTTCCATTGTTTAAACAGAATTGCTTAGGTTCTCAACTTCCAGCACACACCAAAGTATTTACTGGACAGGAACATCTACAGTAGAATAATGGCACCCCTTCTATGCTATTATTCTTTCAATCTTACAAAATCTGAATTGTTTTTTAGCACATAAATGAAAATTGGTCAGTAGCCAGACATCCTACAGTGTAATGTGTACTTGAGGCCAGATTTTTGCAGTCAAGGAGAGAAAATTAATA
The DNA here is from genome assembly GCF_011077185.1 of Oxyura jamaicensis. Classification (NCBI taxonomy): domain Eukaryota; kingdom Metazoa; phylum Chordata; class Aves; order Anseriformes; family Anatidae; genus Oxyura; species Oxyura jamaicensis. Next base: position 63,154,307 of record NC_048897.1, read on the forward strand.
AACGAAATATCATCAGTAGAAACCACTTCTGATTTTTTTCCAATGTTAAATGCAGTCCATAATTTACAATTTGTTAAGAAGGATTGCTTTCAAAGAGCAAAGCAAAAAAATTATTAAAATCCGATTTTTAGTTGTAATAAGAACCAGACTTCCTTTGTAACCAAGAGAAAAAAAAAATCTCTGAAAAAAGAAATCAGAAAATCAGAAGTGCAAATCTATACCTGAGGATAGCTTTGTATGACAACTGTCCTTGTGTTTCAGCTATATGCACACCTAATAAATCAATCCAGCAAAAGCACTGTGACATTTTATTTCTTTTTTTAGGTAGTTTGACTGTCATTTTGAAGATTCCTAGTAGGTCATCATTTTAACAGCTTTTTTCTGTCTGTGTAAAGCCCTGTCTGGGCAGCCACACAAAATCAGTTTCTTTTCCAGTGGCTCCCACGGGAGGTACTTAACACAGGGTAAGAAGTAAGGCTACACTGCTAATTATAAAGACAAATATCTTGTAATTGTGAGGAGTCTAGGCCAGGGAGTTGTTCCAGCCACCTTCACTTTCACACTTCACAGTCAGTTCACTTCACTGAACTCACTGTGCAACAGGAATGTAGCCAGGACCAAATTTTTACTTTTTTTTCTACAAATGCTCTACTGAACACTGCATAGAAAAGTAGGGCTTTTGGGTTTCAGTTACATCCCAATTGATTTTTAATGACTCCATGTTAACAAGAAAAATGATCAGTTTTAACACTTTCTAAAGTATGAGTGAGCTTTCCTAATGACAGAAGATTGATAATTCAGGACTTCCATTTAAGCACACATTCAATCCACTAAAGTCAATACAGCTCCCTGAAATTATCAAGTATTTAAATCATTTAAAGCATTTAACTCATTTACATAATGTCAGGAAAAGATTTTAATCGTATTGATTACAGGATTTTACAGCAATGTCAACTTAATGGCCTGCAAATGCTTTGGAGAACAACTTTCACAAGAGGCCATCAGCAGAACCTAGGTGAAAAGGGACAGCTAGGTAAAGACTGTTTTCAGCTGATTGCTCTTACATTGTTTTTTTCACCACAGAAGAAGCCTGAGATTCTCAGGCACTTGTCACCTCCACAAGATAACCTAAGCATAGCTATTTCCAAAAACACTTCTGTTATCTCAAAAGACAGGGATTTGCTGCTTCCTAAGGTTTGCATATTCAAATAATGTAACCTTATAACTTAGTTGTGATAACAGGCAGGGGGAAAAAGTAAAATGCTACACATCTACTAATACACAAAACTGTGCATCTTGTCAGGTAATGATTTTAATTTCTTGACATTAACAACAAGAATTTACATAGTAAGTTTTTAAAGACTACGTAAGATCACATATCACTTCAGGACTTACTTTATGTTGGGTTTTACAGAGCTGACACTTGTATTCAAAAGTGGAGAACTGGCAATATTTTCCTGTTTCACAGTCTTCATCAATGATACACTCCTAAAAAAAAAAAAAAAAAGAATAAAAGTGTAGTTTGCCACTGATGGAAATCCATACCTCTCCTTGAAACACCAGAAGGAAGGTCTTGATTGATTGTATTTCTTATTTGGGACTCAAGGGAAAAAAAGCTCTCTCTGTTTTTTCACACAACCACCATTCTGTAATAGAACAATGTGGCTGCACAGCATTAGGTAGCTTCACATCTTGTGTAAATATTAACACCAACAACCTCAAGAAAATGAATTCTCTTTGTTCTGCTCTCTTGAGGAAAAACAAGCAACAAAAACAACCTGAAGACATTTGCATTAAAGCTATTTTAGTTGTATTAGAGTTAAATCATGATTGACTTATTTGCTGTTTTTTAGAATGGGACAAGACCAAAGTCTAAGAGTCTACGCTGCAGCAGCCAAGAGTATCTTTATGCTCTGTGGGAGATCATTCTGCAACAACTTTCTTGATCCCAGGTCAGGTAGCTTTATGCTGTCCTACTTCTCCCCAGCAACATCAGTGCTGACCTCCAAAACTCAGAAGCTTGGCCAGCTTCCCCAAGCAAGCAATGACAGCCCAAAGGGAGATGGTTCCCTAATGCATCAGCCTCTGCTACTCAGTTAAGGTGTTCCAACAGGCTTCAGGCTAGGAAGTTGCTTGGGCATGCTTTTCAAACCTGGAAGCGTTTCATGGCCTTAGCAAACCTGTTTCTGAGAGGGACACCTGAGTTCCCATCTGAATCACAGACTCCGACTGAAGTTTCTTCACCCAGAGGTCCCACCAGCGCCGAGGTAGAGATTGCTTGTTTTTCATTTGTGCTGCATGGGGCTAACATACAAATACTGACCAGAAATTCTTCGCCAGGGATTTTTATTTGGGAGGTGAGCGTAATTAAAGTAAAGGTGTTTAGGTATGGCAGTGAGGAAGAATCTGCAATACAGAGAGCAAGTGTATAGTTTGTGCATCCCTGAAGCTTCTGGTTCACAGGGAGAGGGCAGCTTTTTTTCTTCACATCTAATAATTACCTTTCAAAAATCAAGTGATTAATCCTATTCTAAAAATGTCTTCTCCAGGTAACTATCAAGCTAACAGAAGAATAAATCTTAGCACTATTCCTGTCTAAGTCACTTTTATTTCATCACTGGTTTGTACCATCACAAGGCTGATGCTATCTTTGTGTTATTAGTCAGTAGAAAATAAGGAATTAAAACTCCCTGAATTCTCTGAAGAAACAACTTTACTGCTCCTTGGTATATACTAATCTCACTTCTTGGTGCAGCCTAACTGTCATTTATGCAACCTTTACTGGAAGTTTTTACTGAGTTTTTATTTTTATTTTTTTTAGATCATTTTCCCCAAACTGACTTTCTCCATGCCATCCCAGCTGGGTTTTGTTTCTGTATGATCAGCTGGGCTGAAAATTAACTCATCGAGAAGTTTAAGTGAAACTTAAATTACTATAATCACTGAAAGACAAAGCAGCTATACTGTCTTCAGATCTCCATATTTAACATTATAAAAGCTTCTTGCACGGTACAAGACAAGGCTGCTCTGCATGAAGAGCAGTTCTTTGTTTAAGTTACCCATTTTGGCCATCTGAGATGTTTTCAAAGAGTTTGATGGATGTAGAACAGAAGCCAAGTACACTCTGGAGCCTGATTCTTTTCAAGTCAGTGAAGTTACATGGGGGTTATATGTTTATAATTAAGCAGTCCTTTCAGCTATTTTAAGAGATGATTATCATTGGGTCTAGGCTGTTACTTATTATCATAATGCTTTTGCAGCTTCATTATCCCGTATATGTTCTTCTTGTTTGCTTTTGTGTTGCTACATAATCAGGTAGGTCAAAATCCAAGTGTTCTACAGTATCTTTAAGTTTTTGTCGTTCCAAGTTAGTAGTTAGCCACTTCTCCTTAGCTGCCACGCTCTTTCTGGCCAATTTTCTACCCATAGTTTTGTCAGCTTCTTTTATGAATCCCTCTGTATAAACCATATTCAGAATAAACTATACTGTTTCATTCCTGTTCCATCCACTTTCAGGCAAACAGCCAGGTCTCAGCGTAGTCAGTTTTTCCAATTGTCCCTTTCCACAGAGGAGAAATCTTACCATAATCATTTTTAAGCTCATGGAATAGCCCTCTCTCTAGCTCTAAAACCACCTAACATCTAAGTTATAATTCTCCAATCACTGCTTTCTCTTGCACTAATGAGTCCCCTGCCTTTCCCCTCTTATTGAATTGTGTCCCACCAGTTCAGACCCCAAGTATTATGAGGTTTTCAGCTGAGGAAAAAAATCCTTTTACAGTTCTCTTTTCTGGCATGGAATAAGCTTCTTTTTATATGCTTTCTTAAAGCTGTGAAATTTTGTGCCATGCTCCAAACCAGCTTCTTTCATTCAGGTTTTATAATCCACAGTCAATGCAAAACCCAATACTTCTTATACATGCACATGCGTGATCATTTCTCTTTTTGATATTCTTTTTTTTTTCTTTCCTAACAGACCTTTTCTAATCAGGCTACCCTGAGACAAAACAGTTGCTAAACAAGGGACAAAACTAAGCATCTTCATCAGCTGCAATGGATTCTGAACAATCCATATTCTTTGTGGGATCCTGTAAACCACGTTATTTTTCAGAATGCCTTGCTTTTGCAGAGTCAGCAGTGTATAAACTGGGGAGAGGCAGTGCTGGCTTCTGACATGCAGCAGAGCATAATTTAACCTGGCAGCTAAGAAATACACTGTTTGAGAAGCGCAAAGAATAATAGAGTGAAAGCAGGCAAGTATACTAGGACCCCCACACAATAGAAGGCATGATGGAGATGAGTGTAGTACCTGTAAGCACATACAGGCAGTCCTGTAGACTTTTATTATAATATTGTACCCTACAGTGAATATCCTGCAACACCTGAAAGTAATTTGGGGGTTGAAATTTGTTCCAAAACCCTTTAAAAAAAAAAAGAAAGAAAGAAAAAAAAGAGGCAAGAAAAAAATACTGGAATTTGTGGAAAAGGTTCTCTGTTTTTTGAGTTAGACTATTTAAAACAACTACTGCCGAAAGAAACTTCAGTTTTCTTGTCTTTGGCACATTATGCCAAAGCTGTAATTTGCTTTTTTAAGGAATGATTAGGCTCCTTATGTGAGATTTTAAAAATGACTGACAGTACTGATGGTTAAGTATGCTTGTAACACAACTACCAGAAATCTGAAACAGATGCCTGTGTGAGGTAGCTTAAGAGTGTTCAAGTCAGACATGGTGTAAGCATTAACAGGTTTTGACAAGGATACTTTCCTTCTGTTTGAATGTTTACGTGTGCATGGAAGGCACAGAACTAAAAATTTTATTTCAGTGTGATACAACGATCTTTACACTTCACCAATAACAAGCCTTTGACCTAGAAGGCACTATGGGCTATTCTGGCAGACTGTCCTTGACTGATGAGTGTAGCCAACTATGATGTGGACCCCGTTATCCTCTGCTCATGTAACACACTAAGGATAAAGGGGGAGAAGCAAACATCCCATTTGAAATTACAAAAGAACTATGCAGACAGAGTTAATCTAGTTTCTTGAAGAAACCTTTCATTTGCAGTATTCATCTGGTTTCTGTACCTCACTATGGTAATAACTTCACATTCCCTTTTGCTGGTGATATATTATGTACTGAAATCATGTTCATTTCACTTTCCTCTTTTTTCCCCCTTAGCTCATAATTAACTGCATATATTTAACACCCTAAGTGTAGTCGAGAAAATATGCTCAAGACTATTCTGATGTTGTGGGACTTTCAAAATTGAATCATTGTTTTTAAATAAAATGGTGACATTTAGCAGGTCTATTCCCTTTTCCCACTCATCCTCCCTCCCACATTCTCAAAGATAATTTTAAACCAAATTCTCTCTTCACTCCTCTTGTATCTTCAAATTATATCTGTCTGGGACAGGCAAATGACTGCCTGGCGTGGGTTTTCCTTTCCTTCCAGGCTCTTTACACCTTAGCTTAGAACCCAAGAAAGCAGTGAAAGGAGCTGTTGATTACTCTGTACATCTTTTCCATGGTGATTAATACATTTATCAGACTTAGACACTGAACATTATGGTGGGGGGAAGCATATGGAACAGAAAATTCTCCTGTGCATTCAGTGCAGCTGTAGTAGAGAAACTCAGTAGCAGTTTTATGCTACTGTCACTGACTGCTCTGACATGAGTGGGATTCAAATGGGAGAATCGTTTTTTCCTTCCCTTTGTCAAGCTGTACGGCCTACTTATTCTGATCCACTTGCAGTTTGTGACTAGAGATTTGAAACTAACAGCTGAAGGAGAGGGAGACTTTTTTTTTTTTTTTTTTTTTTTCGCCTTGGCACTCTCTATACAGCTGTAAGCCAAAACAGCACATTTTGTCAAAGTGACAGCCATTCCAAAGCTATCATTCCTAACCTTCTATGGCTTTCAGGTTCAAAAGCCATAAAGTAAAGAGACAAAATTCACTGACATCAGAAAGGTAATGAAGTTTTACCAGGGGATACACAACAAAGGAAGCAATGCTAAAAAGATGGTGCAGCAATTAGAAAATGACTCTGACTGATGACAAAAGCTGCTGAGCAGTAAGCAAAAAAGCAAATAATAATATTAAAATGTTCTATATCCTACATGTATTACACATATTAGAAAAATGACAGAAGTATACAGAATGGAATACCATCTTATGAAAACTATTACCAGTCTAAATTGCAGTAGTGTTCCAGCTCCTACTCTCTTAGTTGTCTAGACAGGGCACATAATGCATTCATTTTTAATGAGATAGGAATTAATTTGCCTTGAAATATCTCAAAACCTCTGTAATACTTTCCAGCAGAACAAATGTCTTACTGCTGTCCTGCCAAGTACATAGCACTCATAAAAATAAGGACTAGTGTTATAAAAAAAAAAAAAAAAAAGACACAGTAAAAAGATAAAACGTGAGTTGTGAACTGTGGTACTAGTCACACCCCAGTTCTATGTGGGAAACATGCATATATATATATATATGGCTACATACTGCTGGAGCTGTCTGCAGCAGCAGAACTCTCCTCTCATCCCACACACTTGCCCTAGAGGAGGCAGGACAGGTTATATATAGCATGTTTGTCCAGCTTTTCTCCTGTTTGTCAGGTGTACCATAGGCAGGGCAGGATGGTAGAAATTCCAGCAAAATCTTCCTTCAGGCCTTCCTGCAATTCAGTGTCATGCTATATACTCACTCCACTTTTTTTTTAAATACATAGGGACACTAAAATCTATAATTAGAGAATGAATATTTTGAAGAATAGTTAGAAGTTGAAGGATTAGACAGTTTGGGACCCAAAATCAATAGTTCCATGTTTAATTGCTCCATGTTAAGAAAAGCTTTTTTTTGCATAGTTTGAGATTATCAAATAAGGTGAAAATATTAATTTATGTATCTAAACAAAATTTTCCTAATGATTTTGTAATAAATTGTCTTAATAGAAAAATGCATCTACCTGTAGATCTATTAAATGAAGAACAATTCTTCCACTTTTGATAACTAAAAGGTGTCTAATACCCCATCGTCTTGAAAATCTTTGTTTCTAGTCTAAATGTCTTGAGATACAGTAACAGTTACAGAAACACTGTACAACTGTTCCACGAAGTTCTAAAGTGCCATTATTTCTAAATAGTCAGTAACCATACAAAGATACAGCCCTCCTGAAATGATGTGCCCTGGGGCTGTTTCAATGCAGGCATCTTTTCTCTCTACAGTTAGCAGCTACAAAGTTTCCATGATTCACTACCAAACTATGTACGTTTTGAAAAGTTATAAAAACAAAACAGTCTAGAATAGCTGTACACAGCAAGGATGTGAAACATCTGTGCAAAAAGAAAAGCAGTACAAAACAGAATTTATGTACTTAATAGCTCCTTGCTGATGCCAATTTGTACCCAGTCCATTACAGAACTTACTTCAAACTCTGAATCTTAGGTGCTTTGTTCTTATGTGATACACACTCTTGGTAGCTTACAGTTTCAACAGACTTAGTGCTTTTCAGGTGTCAGCCAAAGATAATACTCGAACAGAAATACATGGTAAGAATTCATCTACAATGGATTTTGCCTATAGCAGAGTTCACTGTGTGGATGACTGCTGTTACTCTAAAGAAAAGGGAATAATTTATTTTCTATGAGCTGCAGATAAAATAAAGGGTTTAAATTACATCATCAGAGATCTTACGGTGGGCGTAGGAAAGCATTGGAATAAATTGTAGAAACACTGGAGGATTTTGAGAACAGATGAGATAAATGTCTGCCTGAAGATGGAGTGCCCTTGCTGATGGCTCTGAAATATCTTGGACTCAGACCACAAAGGTTTTCCTTTGACTGATACCATGATGTGAGCTATCTACATGCTGTGAGATGCTTCTTCCATTCCCTGGAGAAGTGGGCTTTCTAAGGGAACAGTTTTCAGGGATTCCTCATGTGATGTAAATTCACAGAACAGCCTCTGAGTCAGTTCCAGACAGAATTATAAGTGAACAAATCTGAAACTCCAATCCCATATATCTTTTCACCAATTATGATATATTAGAGTACGTTACCTACTGAACAGAAACAGAAATTAATTCAACACCTTCCTCCAACTATCATGGTTGGAGTATGGGTATCAGTAAATGTTAGTACAAAACATCATCAAGCTGGACTAGCAGCAACTTGCACATCTTTCTGACCATAAACAAGTGTACAGAAGACCAAGCAATCACAGATCACATTCATTTGTTCTCCTCCTACTCACATTTGTGTAAAACAAGTGTAATTCTCATGATTTTAATTTATCTTCCCTCCTACAGCTCAGGGAAAGATTATAAAAAACTTAGACTTTTTGCATATGGAACTGTGTTACTGGGCCCACCTCCCAGCCACCTTACATATGTATAATACAGATGTAAACCGGCTGCACGTTTGGCCCATTTATCTGTATTTTTTATGTCTCAATCATTCTAAGATCATAACAGATGTAAAGGAAAATAATAATAATAATAATAATAAAACATTTATGCTTTACATTCATTTCCTAAAATCTTTGCTACATGTTGGTACCCTACCAGATAAAGTTTACTGGTTAATTAGATATGTGGTTTCAGCTCAAAATCAAATAAGCATCTGCTGGAGCCAGCACATTAAAACTATGTAAAGCAAAACCACTGGAAAAAAAAAAAAAAAAAAAAAAAATCTCTTTTGCTTTAAAGCTGTTCCTATAATATGATTCGTTTTGCTACATGTGTCTGGCCAAAGGAAATACTGCTGATAAACTCTGACTACTGTCTAAAGACAGTCCATACCATGATCTCTCAAGAGCTGTCAGCAGCTCACAGAATTGTCACCAGCCCACATAAAAGATTTATTCTCCTGACTCTCTCTGTTACCTCATAGAGATGAAAAAATATTTAATTTCTCTTAAATAGGTAGATCGAGTAGAGCTGGAAAGTAAAAACTTCCTGATGATTTGTTTTTATATTTACCTGTAACTTGGACATGACCTGTAAGAAACATTTTGACTGCCTTGGTTCCCTAAACTCAACACATGAAGTATAAGAAGGCTGTACTAAAACCAAAGAAGCAAACAGTTGTTCTTTTTACTCTCACTACTCCCTTACTGTGGCTTTTTTGCAGAAGAGTTCTTTCAACCCATATGCAAACAAGGAAGAAGTAGATCACTAAACATGATGTATACCTCCCCACAGATGGAAAGTTTCAGACGAGTCAGATTTCCACGACTAACAGGATTACTGTAAGTAAGTTGTAGAAGTAGATGGACACAGGAATGCAGATGGGCACTGATTCTTCTAGAGGAAAGCTTGTTTTGTAGCTTTCTAGGGGTAGACTTCCTGATTTGTTGTTGTGTTTTTACTAACACAATCACCTAGAACACTGAACCAATTCTAGGCATTGTGATTGTGTTATAGTAATAGTTTATTTTTGGTAAGGAGAAATTTATTCAAAGAAAATCTTTCTCCTTTTGTTATTTAGCTACTCAAAGGGTAAGAGTTCAGACAGAAAAAAAAAAATGGTGAAGCAGTTCTTCTGCAGATATGATTTTGCATAAAAATACTATTTTTTTGTTTGTTTTGGAGTTGAACTGGAAACGAAATACTACATTGTAACACAAGGGTCTGGCAAAGTTTGAAACATCCCCAAACACAGGCATTGACCTGAATTACTAATGAAGAATGTTACTTTCAGAATATTAATTAGCACAACACAATTTTCTTTGCCAAACTTGACAGAAGAAAACTTACAGCTAGCAGAAAGCTTAAAACTAGCAGACCAGCAAAATGTGAAATCCTAGCTACTTTTTTTTAATAGCAAAGTAAATTCACTGAAGTTATCCAAATTACTTCAGACTCGCACTGACACAAATGGGAACAAGATTTGATGCCTTTAATTAGGAATAACCCATTTGCTGTTGCATCAGTTCTTGGCCTGTAAATCTGAGCTGCTATTTAAGGCAAAAAAAAATGTGATAAAGATCTGTGTTCTGACCTTTGGTTGCTGTGTTTTCAGCTCAAACACCTGCCTGGTTTGTCCCACCTCTCAGCAAAAGGCACCTTGCTTCTCTTCACTCTGACAAGGTCTAGCAGCTGTTTACACCTGCTTGTTTGTTTGGGGTCACCAAGCATGATATCTGAGTCCATGGAAACTGAGGTCTCACTTTTCTCTGCACCATGACCATTGCAGCCCTATAGTATTACAAAACCATCTTGTTTGCACACACTATCCATTCATGTGTGGATTCTCTGCAAAGACCCGTAACTTTCTACACGGTGTTGTCTCTGAGAAAACAAGCCAGATCAGAATGGACTCATGTAAGTAAAAGAAGATGTGGACACAGCCTCTGACACACACATCAGCTGGCTATTACAGAGCTTTCCCACCCTTCTTCCTTGGAGAAGTTTCTTCATGCAGGAGCAGAGGTGACATGCAAGGGTTTCAAACCCCTTAATGATACATCTTTCCATTCATGGAGGCTAAGGTTCAGATTTTTTGGCAACTGTCCTGCAAATATCACATGACCAGTAAAACTTTTGGTCTTAGGGACATGCTGTGACTTACAGTAAGGCCATTCTATTACCCGTGAGCAAATTAAAACTCTTCATAGCTTTTGCATCAGTAAGAAGCATCTGGTGCTTACAGTGTTATATATGAACACTGATAGTTACATCCACACTCCATCACACCTTTCAGAACAAGAAGATAATGTCCCTTGCTCTACAAACAAGATACATATCCTAAGTACTCCAGAAACATATATAAGAGCAATTCAAAATACTAATTGCACATTTTTTCTCATCTTAGGCTTTATCTTCTCTCCCTTTGTACCCACCTCCACATCCCTTCCCACTCTAACCCAAGCTACTTGCCCCCAAGAGCTATGTGCACCTTCCCTTCAGCTTCATACACTACAATGTCAGAACTGAAACTGAAAAGAAGAAAAAAAGGGGCTTCAACCAAATGTTCAGAATGTCCGAACCTTGTTGTTCAGTAGTTCTGCTGCAGGAATTTAGGAGGTTTGGGACTGGATGGGAACCTTGCCTACAAGAGGTGTTCTGTTTTAAAATGCAAGCTATGACTTGCAAGCACTTGAGACGTACTACTTAAAAATCAGCAATTAGCAAAAGAGAGTACAATAACATGCAGATATTCTGCTTACAAAGGGCTTGTGAAACTCGAGTTCTCTCTTTTAAATGACTGCCACTGTAAGCTATACATGTATTTTTTGCAAAAAGCTTTAGCCTACATTATAACTAATAGTAAAATAATGTACTCAAGTTACTCTTTAGTATGTAAACTTGAAAAACTGACACAGTTCTTTCATTAATTCTCCCTCAAAGCATTAGCTAGGAAGTGAAGATTGCCTTTATCTACTCCTACACTAAGAACTTACTAAAGGGTGGAGTGATTTCAAAAGAACTGCACTAGTCAGCACAAGATTCGTGTAACAAATGATGCCAACAAAGCAGACTGGACAGTTAACAGAAAAGAACACTAAAAGTGCTAATGAATTGAATGATTAAGTATACAAAAACTACCAGTTTTAGATATTATGGGATTTTTGGCTACAGACAGACCAGGATTTCAATCCAATAATGCACTTAGTGTGTCTATTGTTAGCTTAAGGTTGTCAACTGCAAGTCACCAGAGCCTATAAGTTCTGTAAAAAATGAAACAAAAAAATGGGACCCAAATGTAGACCTGGGATTCCCAAAATAAATATCTTCCCTGAGATACTAACATACCAAAGAGAGCAGACATCAGCACCAAGATCCTGGATGTTCAAATTTTTGCCATCAGCTGCTCTCCTGCAGTGCTGCTGATGGACAAATTGCAATTTTCACTCCAGAAATGCTTCCTTCTCAATTTTCAAAGTTCGTTTTCACTTCAGCACTTGTAGGAACTCCTCTCCTTGGAGCAGTACCAATCTCAAAGAGTGCAACTCTTGTATATGGCTGAGAACATGCTTAGAGAAATCATATAAGTTGCTCAAATAGGAATCAAGCAGTAACTTTAGCAGTTCTGGATAATCACAGATAACTACAAGTTTGGTTAAGATGTACTACAGCTTGGCCATTTATAGCAGATTTTTATCTAGAAATCTCGTCTTACAAGTTGAAGAGGGAAATAGAACCCCAGAAGTTAATGTTTAAATACTTTCTAATTATTTATTTTTACTATCTTACTACCAGAGTAAAGATAAATCTCTTACTTAAAGGCTTAAAAATGTTGTAAGTAAGGCCATTAAAATGCCTATCTATTCTATCTCTACAGATAAACCTTTAGGACCCTGGAGCTTTTGTTCTCCACTCACTTTTAAATTTACATATCAGTGTCAAACTCACATTTAATCTGTAAAAAAAAAAATAAAAAAAAATGACAGTCATTTCCAGAACAGGTCAAGTCAGCTTGCAAAAGCAGTTCCACAGTGGTACAGTACTCCCTGCCCAGAGCTGCAGGGATCCAGACAGGACTTTCTAACCTGCCCTGGTATCACGGGTTCTCTTTCCTAAGCACCTGAGTATTCGAAACTACTAATCAGCTGCTGTATTTGCAGAAGGCTCATGCCAAATACACATGTGTATACAGGCACACATGCACCTGTTCACAGAGAGAGCAAGTCCCTTGCACAGTATCACACTGGAGGCACCTCTCTACTCTCCCACAAAGAAACATGACCTGTACCTTCTAATGAATGAGGAGGTACAGCTGTGCTCTGAACAGCTTCTATCAAGAAGGTCAGGCAAAACAAAGCAATGTTTTTAATAGTGCCAAAGCTAATTGAGAAATGCATGATACTCCTCCAGTACACATTACCAAAACATTAGCATCTTCAAAACACAGTTGCAAGGAAGAGAACTGAGAGCAACCAGATGTACTTCTATCAGAGTTTACTTGCTATAAAAGTTGCTATTTTTATTTATCAGATGAATACAGACAAGAAAAAAATCTTAGGTACCGTAGCTTTGAGTTAGAACTTGCATAAAACACTACTCCAAATGCAACTAAGAAAAGCAACTAATCTTTTTGCAGTAAATCCTACCAGTATCAATTTTGTTTCCTTGCATTTTCATTGTTCATGCTTCCTTTTCATTGACTAGGCTAGTGTACCACAATTAAAATAGAACTAGTCAACAAACCAGAAAACTTTTTGACTTTCACATGGTAATAAAAAGCACTGTTACATTATGTTCTGTACTCTATACCAAGCTTTCTACTGGAGTTACTCTGTTAACTTGCATGCTAGGCTACATTCCCAGGAAAGTAAATTATAGAATATTTGAACCTTAAACCTTAAAGGAAGTGGATGTAAAATGCTACACAGGCATAAAAACATGCACATCCAGCTACTTTGCTCGTATTTGGCCTCCTCAGTGATACAAGACTGATGGATCTATGCTGGTAACTTGTCAGTCTTTACTGACATCCGAGAAAATGAATGTTAGTCTGGGAATGTAAATGGCACCTCCAAACAATGCAACACCTCTTGAGAACGAGGTCTCAGTGCCAGAAATGGCAAGCAGTCTAGTTCCTCTTCTGGAGGCTTAAAATACCGATAATCTTCTGGCTATCAAAATACTATCAACTGAGCCGTTCAGTAACAAAGAATATAGTCTAAAGAGAATACTTTTGTGATGCAAAGCCAAAAACAAATAATGTCTGAGAGAGGAATATGCATGTGTAGAAGATTATGTCTAATGTTTCTGTAATATACGTATATATATACCTGTACATAGTGTATAGATACACCATTTATATGTATAATAAATATGTAAATTTCTACTTGTTGTGGGAGGACATGGGGTAGCAGAGGCACCGTGATTTAAAAAGTAGGCAAAATTTATTTTCCATGAAACTGCTTTTCCAGTGCTGAATTTGATTCTGGTTAGAATGCAGATTTATTATTGCAAGACTGATGGGTTTTAAAGCACATCCTTCCCTACCTGTGCAGCTTTTACATCAGGATTTAAAGTCCAAAAGTATCAATGAAAAAAACTCAATGATTTCAGTGGCTTCTAACTCAGCTCAGAGAATAAATGAGAAATGAGGGTTGTGAGGTTGCAATTATTATTAATTAGTACTGTAATAAATTATATAGACTGTACATTTTAGGGTAGATGGTTTGCTGAGTTGTTTGATGAAGTCTCATATTTACCACCCAATTATATACCTAAAGAGCAGGAGCTGTGCAAATCCTTAACTTTTACAAGCCAAGCCTATAAACTGAACCTACAAGGCAGGTTTGGCTTGCAGCATTGTTTCCCTACAAGCATAAAAGCTGAGTTTGTGTGATAGCTGGTGCCTATTTCTTTTATTTGGCAGAGTGAAAATAAACAGAAGCGTTGTTCTAAAGAGGCACCAGTCTGAAGGATACCTGAATAGCATTAGAACAGCAGGCCGGTTCCCAGTGGCTGGCTCCTCACAGCTTCTGCTACCAGCATCTCCATCCTCAGAACAAAGTGTCACTATCTGCCCCTTTTCAAATGATTGTCAGTACTTACAGCTATAACTATACAAACCACTTGTTGTGTTACACTACACAACAGGATGAATCACTGATGGGTATCAAGGATGTGTATTACAGAACAGCATACACTAGCTGTATTTAGAGGCCCACAGAGATAATCTCCAAAAAGATTTCAAAAGGTTTTCCTTTCAAACTGCCCACAGAATACAAGAGCTATACATGTATTACTTTGCTGCTAACATTTAAAATAAGCAGCCAGGAAGTAGAATAACTTCTGCCTTCCAGTGGACTGGAAAACCTGCTGCCTGGAAAGTGACTGAGGCATCCTACAATGTCACTTAACACCTCACATATGAAAATCAACATATATAAGAATTACCTAAGGAGACAGTGAAAAGTTTTTGGCAACTCCTTTAACTCATTTTCCCAATATTTTTGTCTTAAGTTGACATATCTGAGCAATGGTACTTTTTAATTTGAACTTTTTTTTTTTTCTTCCACTTGGTAGATCTCTCCTTGGCAGCATGTTTTTCCAGCTGTAATCCAATTTTTCCAATTCTCAGTCCCATGTGATTACTCCTAGAATAGTTCTGCAGCCTAGCAGTACCCTAAGTATATTCTTCCTTAATGTTTAAAGTTTTCAAGTATTTTTAGATTTGATTCTGTTAGGTATTTCTTAGATAAATTAATATATGTAGATCTGCCTGGTCCCCTTAAACAAGGATAAAATATGTCTGTTGGTTGCTTTTCCCATTTAAAGTTTTCTCTAACTTGGCAACCTTTAAATTAAGTGTTTGTACCATGGGCATGCTCAAAGGTCAAAAGAGTGTGAGAGACAAATAAACGTTAACAAATGTTTTGTCTCAGTAGCTGCTGCAGAAAGGATATTGAAAAAAGCCTCCCTGGATCTAAATGATTAGAAGTTACTGCAATCATCAGTTCAATGAGGTCTGCCACCATGAAGTCTGAGAAAAAAAAATAGCTAGTTTTATTTAGCTGGAAGACTAATCACTATATTGGTTCTGGACACAGCACTACCTTATTAAGTGAGGCAACTTTCCCATAAGGAGAACATAGATAATATCATTCACTAGATATACGAAGCTTATAAAGAACTTTGTATGATCATTGGAGAAAGCTAACTTATATTTTTATAGCTGTGAAGAACAAATAGATACAACAAGCAAGCCAAATACATTAAGAAACAATGCTAGCGTTTTGTTCCAGTGCTAAGAAAGTTGAAAGGTTTGCTTCTGTACACTGGTTTTGAAGATGATGACCATACTTGTTTGAAAAAAAAAAAAAAAAGAGAAGATATTTAAGTTGCCTTCATTACACATATTTCATTATTAAAAAGCATCTTGAAATATGTTAGCACTTTCTATAAAACCAAATTGTACCTTAGAATACTTGCAATTTATTTTGTACCTTGACTTACCATTACATCTATAACCTTTGTCAAACAGTTAAAAAGAAAGCACAAGCAACTTAATTTTGCTACTTGCCATTCCCAACTTTAATAGCAGTATAAAAACATGAGCTGAAAGAGGGAAAGCTCAGTCATTGGATGACAGCAGAGAAGATGCTCAAATTTCAGGATTTACACCTAGGAACTACCGCCATATTTTTTCTTTTTCTAATGTCTTATAAAATAGTTGGAGAACTTCAAAGAGAGAACTGGAAGAAAGTTAGACTAAAATAAGCCAGGACATGTTAAACTAAATTAAATTATAAACTATTAGTTAGAGAAAGCCAGCTACCAGAGGAAACTCTGGCAAGTCCTGTCCTAGTAAGAGCACGAAAGTATCTGAAGAAAACCTAACAGTTGATCTAACTTAGTACATGCTGACCGTTGCCCTCAATGGCAGAGGCTTTGCAAGACTTAACATCTGGTTGTTGCTGCAGCAGTATATCTCAGATTTGCTAGAATTGCTGGACAGTTTAGTTTTCTAATCTAGCCTGACTTTTGACTTTGGAGTGAAAGGAAAATGATACACCAAACTAAAAAGTGCAATGATCTATTATGAATTGGAGTGGTGTATAGAGAGCCTGGGGGGGGGGGGGTGCCCAGGATCAGTTTCAGGTGGAATATAAAACAGCCACCAGACAAAAGCTGGTTTTCTAGTTACTACCTACATACGCCAATTAAAATTTTCATGATGAATGTATAAGCTTACGTGCCCATATCTAAAAATGCCCTTTCATCTGCAGCACAAGGGAGGTTAATGGAGATAAGTATTCCTTTCAGTCATAAACCAAAAAAAATCCAAACAAATAAACAACAACAAAAAAACCTTCACTTGCATCAACAGCGAAAGGGAAGTTAGAAAACACAGGGGTACAGTAGGACATAAAAACAACTTGATCCATGGAAGATGCAGAATCAGTCTGGCAGAAATACTAAACCAATGTGATCAGTATTAGAAAAGATCATTTACATACTCAGAATCCGCTAGCCAAAAGGCCATGCTGCCACAGGGCATTCAGTGACAGACATAGGATGAGCTAGTAGATGGTAAAGAATATTCATAATCTTTTAAACTTCTTTTTGAATCTTTGAACAATTGTGTTTCCAGAGGTAAAGGGAATTGTCCTCCACTCTCCCCCTCCCCAAAGGGTCATTTCACAACCGGTTCTCACCACCAGGCAAGGCCGAAAAGCAAATAGAACCATATGTTTTTCCACAGACTCCTCAAGACAGACAAATAGGGATTATTTTCTAGAGTTAAAAGTCTATAAAACAATTTTGCTATAAAAACCAAAAGCACTGTTACACTGAGGGTTTATTCACAGTCGTTAGAAAGGGCTGTATATCTTTGCTATTTGAGTATAATAGTTACATTTGATGGACAAATTCAATATTCAGATCAAGCATCTCAGTTAACTGCAGCATTGAAACTCCCCTACAAGTTTGTAATTTAGTTTTCCTAAGTTAAACTAATTAAAAACAAACAAACAAAAACTACAAAAAAAAATAAATGACTGCTTACATTAATAGTTTTGAGTTTTAAAACATTCAGAAATTTGGCTATGCCGATCCACGAACTATATAACTTTCTTCAGACAGGTGAATTTAAAGTATTTGTTTAACTTTCAAGGGGAAAAAATGTGTTCACTTACATGATTTCTTTTGTTTTCTTCATCTTTTATAGACGTAATAACTGTCTCAGAATAAATTGTTGATCCAGTTTTGTTATCAGTAACCTGATATGGCAAAAGAACAATAATAAATCAAACTACATTTTTAAATTATAATCCTTTGTTACTCTCAGTCATATTCTGCTATAATTAATTCCCACCCTGCTATTTCCCATCTTCCTGGTACTCAGGCAAAATCCTTATTTGGAGGAAAAAAAGTAGATGACAAAGCTAACTCCTTAACTATTTGAAACATTACTGTAATGATGCTAACAGAGTGAGAAATTATCATTCTTTCATTACCTATGCGATTGCCATACCTGTGTTCTACATTTAATATGCATTTCTTTTCATAATAATTTTTTTACAATAAACTTTTATGCTATATGACCCTAAACCTATCAGGCAAGCAAATAAAATACAATAAAATCCAAAAGTAATTATCAGGAAAATTTATGCTTCAAATTCTCATGCTTCTCTGCAAAACATGCAAAATTGTTTTTACTTTTGAAGAAAAGGTCATGTGAGAATGAACAGCTTGGTATGTACGTTTTCTCATACCTTATCAATTTCTTGATGAGTCTGAACAGTTTTATTACCAATTCTGGTTTCTGTATTGGACTCGTTATGGTAGGTGGGAGGCAAGTTTTCAAACTTTACTTCTGAGAGTTTTTTTGCCCCTTCCTCTTCAGCTTCCATCTGCCAGATTTAAATAAACCAACTGAAAATTAGCAAGCTGAAATGATTACACAAAAGAGAAGATGCAACATATCTTTTCCAGCCCTCAGTAAGCCCTGTTTAATTGTATGATACTGTTAATATAGATCCCTCTGTATGGGAGCACTCACTCAGCTGTTTCACACAGCAACCACAGCAGCTCTTTTACTGGACTATAGAAACACTGGAGAGCTAAGCCCTTGAGCTCTGGACAATTTAAATAATGAGCAGAAGTCAGTCTCTGTGAGGAAAAAGTGTGCTGAGATGAGTGACAATTTGGTATCACAGAATCACAGAATCACAGAATTTCTAGGTTGGAAGAGACCTCAAGATATCAAGTCCAACCTCTGACCTAACACTAACAGGCCCCACTAAACCATATCCCTAAGCTCTACATCTAAACGTCTTTTAAAGACCTCCAGGGATGGGGACTCCACCACTTCCCTGGGCAGCCCGTTCCAGTGTCTAACAACCCTTTCGGTAAAGAAGTTCTTCCTAACATCCAACCTAAACCTCCCCTGGTGCAACTTAAGCCCATTCCCCCTCGTCCTGTCACCAGGCACGTGGGAGAACAGACCAACCCCCACCTCGCTACAGCCTCCCTTGAGATACCTGTAGAGAGCGATAAGGTCACCCCTGAGCCTCCTCTTCTCCAGACTGAACAAGCCCAGCTCCCTCAGCCGCTCCTCGTAAGACTTGTTCTCCAGGCCCCTCACCAGCTTCGTAGCCCTTCTCTCGACTCGCTCAAGCACCTCCATGTCCTTCTTGTAGCGAGGGGCCCAAAATTGAACACAGTACTCAAGGTGCGGCCTCACCAGAGCTGAGTACAGGGGGACGATCACCTCCCTAGCCCTGCTGGCCACACTGTTTCTTATACAGGCCAGGATTCTGTTGGCCTTCTTGGCCACCTCAGCACACTGCTGGCTCATATTCAGCCGACTGTCAACCATCACTCCCAGGTCCTTCTCTGCCTGGCAGCTCTCCAACCACTCATCTCCCAGCCTGTAGCTCCGCTTGGGGTTATTGTGCCCCAGGTGCAGGACCCGGCACTTGGCCTTGTTGAACTTCATGCAGTTGACCTCAGCCCATCGGTCCAGCCTATCCAGATCCTCCTGCAGAGCCTTCCTACCCTCGAGCAGATCGACACACGTACCTAACTTGGTGTCATCTGCAAACTTACTGAGGGTGCACTCAATGCCCTCATCCAGATCATCAATGAAGATATTGAAGAGGACCGGCCCCAGCACCGAGCCCTGGGGAACGCCACTAGTGACCGGCCTCCAACTGGATTTGACTCCATTTACCACGACTCTTTGGGCCCGGCTATCCAGCCAGTTTCTAACCCAATGAAGCGTGCGCCAGTCCAAGGCAAGAGCAGCCAGTTTCTGGACGAGAATGCTGTGGGAAACAGTGTCAAAAGCCTTGCTGAAGTCAAGGTAGACCACATCCACAGCCTTTCCCTCATCCACCCAGTGCGTCACTTTGTCATTGATGGAGATCAGGTTTGTCAAGCAGGACCTGCCCTTCATAAACCCATGCTGACTGGGCCTGATAGCCTGCTTGCCCTGCAAGTGCTGCGTGATGACTCTCAAGATAATCTGCTCCATGAGCTTCCCTGGCACTGAGGTCAAACTGACAGGCCTGTAGTTTCCCGGGTCAGTCCTCCGGCCCTTCTTGTAGATGGGCGTCGCATTTGCTAGCCGCCAGTCAACTGGGACCTCCCCCGATAGCCAGGACTGTTGATAAATGATGGTAAGCAGCTTGGCCAGCACCTCTGCCAGTTCTCTCAGTACCCTTGGGTGGATCCCATCCGGCCCCATTGACTTGTGCACATCCAAGTGCCGTACCAGGTCACCAACCATTTCTTCATGGATAGTGAGGGCCACATCTCTCTCCCCATCCCCTTCCACCAGTTCAGGGTACTGGGTATCCAGAGAACAACCGGTATTGCCGCTAAAGACTGAGGCGAAGAAGGCATTAAGCACCTCCACCTTTTCCTCATCTCTTGTAACTAAGTTTCCCCCTGCATCCAGTAAAGGATGGAGATTCTCCTTAGTCCTCCTTTTTGTGTTGATGTATTTATAAAAACATTTTTTGTTATCTTTAATGGCAGTAGCCAGATTGAGCTCCAGATGAGCTTTGGCTTTTCTAATTTTGTCCCTGCACAGCCTCATGATATCCTTATAGTCCTCCCTAGTGGCCTGCCCACTTTTCCAAAGATTATAAACCCTCTTTTTTCTTCTAAGCTCAAGCCACAATTCTCTGTTCAGCCAGGCTGGTCTTCTTCCCCACCAGCTTGTCTTTGGGCACGTGGGGACAGACCGTTCCTGCGCCATTAAGATTTCCCTCTTGAAGAGCGCCCAGCCTGCCTGGACTCCTCTGCCCTTCAGAACCGCCTCCCAAGGGACTCTACCAACTCTATCTATACAGGCCGACACTGGTTAAGAGTCTGGCTTTCTATTTTTCCCAGAAAAACTCTAACCGCTTCAGACACACTTTCCCACCTGACAAAGGGGAGAAAATATTCTGGCAGGAGAGAGTCACAAGCAAAGCCCCTTGAAGGCAGCAGAAATCCTATAGGTCAGGGTTCACACATCCAGAATTTCATTCTCTATTTATTTCAATTCCCATTTCTTTGTTTGCCAGATGAAGACTTGGCACAGAATAAGTGATAAGAGTGTTCTCTGAATCAGAAAACAGAGCAAGCATGGCAAAAGGGCATGAGCCTTGTAAACAATACAAACATGGAACAAGTTGTTTCACGTCTGTTACTTGCAATCACCGCGACAGAGCCAGGAGGCCACAAGTTCAGCCAGGGTGAACAACAGAATTTTTCCCAAGACAAAAATCTCTCTTTCTGGTGTATCTACTTTAACTGACAGTTGCAAACCTTTTTACGAGCAAAGCATTTATCTGCTCTCATGCACCTCAAAGAATCCATCTGTTGTGCGCTCTATACAGACCATTCCTCAATCCCGAATAAACATTTTTAATAGGAGCAGTAAAATACGCAGACATTTTAACTACATCCTTATTTACAACTAAGCATATTTTTTGTATTGTAAAGCATGGTTTTTTAACGGTTTGTCTCATTGTGTTTACAGCCTAAATGAAATGGATGACAAGCAGAATTCAGCAACCATCTGGATAACAGTAGAAGTTCAGAAATGATCTAATTACTGTAAACAAAGGTCTGTGTCCCTTGTGGCCTGTGAGTAAAAGGATTTTTGGACTACATAACTAAATTTTAAGTGAAAGAGAGAACTTGGAAGGAAGATTTTGAACATGACAGGGAAAAAGCCCAGAAGCGGGAAGAATGCAGGAATATGTGCTTTGACTGATATGTGAGACAATGGCTTGGGGTCTTAGATTAAGTTAGTGGCTTTGAAACAGGTCCTGTGTGATTCTGGGCAAGTAACTTGAGATCAAGACATAGAATTACGTGAAAAATAAGCTGCTTCTCCACATACATCTTCAGGATTATCTTACACCTTTGAATCCTTATCTACGATCACCTCTGGCGTTTTAGGTGCTGCTGCACAACATTAAAGTAAGGCTTCCCTTCACTCCTCCCCTTGCCACGTCCCTTTTTGCTCCTGCTTTAGGATCCAGGCAGATGTCTGCCCGCACGTTTCCCTCACGACCTGCCCTCACACGGCGGGGCTGGCTTTCCAGCGCCCCCCCTAGCGCGCAGCACGGCACAGCGCGGGGCAGCGGCGGCAGGGAGGCTCGGCGGCAGGGAGGCTCGGCGGCAGGGAGGCTCGGCGGCAGGGAGGCTCGGCGGCAGGGAGGCTCGGCGGCAGGGAGGCTCGGCCGGGGAGCCGAGCGGTAGGCACCGCAAGCCCAGAGGCGCGCGGGAGCGAGCGAGCAGCGCCGGCAGCAGGGGAGCGCTTCCGCCACAGGCACCCCCCGGCGCCTCCCTCAGCGGAGGCCGCCCGCCGCCTTTCCTCGCCCCTCAGGCGCGGCGGCGGTAACGGCTCTAACGAGGGCGGGTGAGATGTTAGCGCCGCGCGCCGCTGCCCGCAGGTGCGGCCCGGCCCTGGAGGAGAAGGGGCGGGAAGGGGGGACACGCCACCACCACCACCCCACCCCACCCCACCCCACCTCGCCGCCCTCCACTCCCCCCCTCACCTCCTGCACGGCGTTGCGCAGCTTGTGCTGTGTGTCCTCCATCAAAGCCTCCACCTCCCGCAGCATCTCGCCCAGGCTGGCGGCCCGCCGCCGCCCGCCATCCCCCGCCGCGGCGCAGCACGGAGCTGCCAGCGCGGCCGCCAGCAGCAGCAGCCGCCGCGGCCCCAGCCCCGCGGCCGGTGTCGGTCCCCGCCGCATCCCGGTGGCACTGCTCCCGCCGCTCCCCGTGCCGGTTGCGGGCTGGCAGCGCGGAGGTGGGGCGGGGCGGGGCGGCAGCGGGCGGCTCCGCAGTGCAGTGCAGCGCCAGCCCCGCAGCCCCCCGCAGCCCCTCGCCGGCCCGCCCTGGTCTGGCCCGGCCCCCGCGGCCCCCCGCGGCTTCGCGGGCCTGGGCGTGAGGAGAGCGAGACGGGGGCTTTTTTGCTTTCTAGTCTTCAGTGAGGCTCGTCAGCTAGTTCTCTGAGAGTTGATACATCCAGCATCTGGCTGTCCAATAACCCCACTCTCTCTGATGACTTCCTTCCAAACCTTTTCCCCGAAATTTCAGACAACATCATCATTTTTTATCTGTGTGCATCTTCCCCAGCCTCCACGTTACTCTTCCTGTCCATGCTGCACCTCAAGAATTTCATAGATGGTTTTATCTGTAGGCGGCTGGCTGCTCTGAGGCAACAATGTTGTTCCAAGAGAAAACTCATTTTATTTTGGAGCCTGGATGAGAGGTAATAGTGAGTAAAGTATTTCTGCAGAACATATTTGTCCTAAACATTTCCTGCAAATTACGATAATCACGAATATAAATTCCATAGTTATTGGCAGACTGAAGAAGCTTCATGCAGCTCTAGCAGAAAGGCAGTAGAAAGGAGTGGAGATTGTTAGGCCCCCTCTGTGCCCAGAGGGAAACCCTTCCTCCAGTCTCCCAGCTCCCACATATCATAGAAACATACTACTTATTGTAGGGGCTTTTCCAACCTAAATGATTCTGAAGCTTATACTTTTTTTCAGTGCCACAGAAGGTTTCCTTTTGGACACACCATTAATATTCTTTGAGGAGTATCTGAAGATTTTGAGAACATCTCCTGAAAGGTATATTATACAAAAAAAAATAAAATAAAATAAAAAATCCTGCATTATACAAAACCACATACGATCTTTTGTCAAGATGTAATTTATTCTTAGACATTAAGTAATGAATTCATGGAAGATAAAATAAGCTGGCATAATTCTAGGTGGAAGCGTAGTTGGGAAAAGCAACTACTACACAGAAAGAGTTTGAAAGACTTTGGTCAGCCTCAGTACAAGAACCTTAAGGTGAATTTGAGGCAAAAATGCTCCCTTGCCATGGTGAATGCCCTCCTGTCAAAGACAGCCATCATCTGAATTGGTGATTCTGGAGAATAGAAACCACTTCCGGCTTGGATGAGTTTTGGGACAAAAGAGCACATTCCTGAAATCAGTAGGGTAGGGAATCATGCATGTTTGAGTTTTTTCCCCACACATTGTTTATTCACTTAAAGGACATACATTACATTGTGTTCAGTGTTTCAAACATTTGTTATTTTGAATGTTCATTTACCATTTAATTGAGTTATTTTCCCTTTCCAACAATTATACTGTGAACAGTCACTCAATTAGAAAAAAAAGAGTAGCAAGATGTCTGGCTAATCTATGAAAAGAAAAGGCATCCTTCTGAAGGATGTAAGTATAAACAACATCAGATAACAATACAGCAAAGACAAAATCTCTCACCAGCAGGCAAAAATCCCCAAACCCAAAAGCCAGCATTCCCTGCTTAGCAGAGTTAGGAGAGGGAACTAACAAGTGACATTAGCAGTTTCTTCCATCTTAAGCTCTATGTGTCTTGGCAGTTGCTTTGAATTTCCCCTGAGGAGGCTGTGCTGTGTGGCTGCAGTCAAGATGGGGTGCCAAGCTGGTGCCGCCGAGGGGTCACCCAGCTGCTGGGCAGACCCCATCACCTTTGGAGCGAATGGTGTGCACCCGCAGCTCTCATCCTCTCTAGTGCTCCTTTCCCTTACTCCCCAAGCGTGCAGGATGCCTACACCAAAGTACTTGGTTGTGGCTTTTGGCCAATGGTGATTTAGGTATGAAACCCATGGGAAAGCTGCCCAGTTCAGTGACGGAGGCTCAGTGGATGATCATAGTTGGCATCCTGTGGGAGACTGTGCCCTGCCACTGAGTCCCAGCTGACAGCAGCTTGAAAGGCCAGGTGTGACAGCAGCCAAGGGCAAACCAGACTTGGTGCAGCTAACTGAGTAGGTGGAATAACAAGTAGCAAACTGAATGCTTATGGCCTAAAATGAATTCAAATATTCATACTACAATCGTGAAAAATACTGTTTAGCATGTCAGCAGTATTTAATTCCTATGTGAAAATGTTTGTTTTATTAGTACAGTAGCAGTTAATGGTTTTCTATGGGAGACACTATCCAGACAGATAAAGATGTGATAACATTATTAAATGGCTACTCTTTTTACTGCTCTTTTGTTTTATAAGAATGCTTGGATTTATAAAGCTCTGAGTTGTAGTATTTTTTTTCTACTCACATAAGGTTTTACTACATGGAAACTTGTAAATGTCAGGACTGAGTAACTCTAGTGTAAAAAAATACAGTTATTTTGCTGGATCAGCTCTGTGTTTAACTTTCTGACCATCTTCATACATGAAAAACATATCAAAATTTTAAGCTCGGTCTGAGATATAGGAGTTTTAGGAAAATATAGGAAAGAATGAGGGATTTCATAGTTATTAGAACAGAACCATAAAATTGACTTTTTTTTTTTTTTTCTCAGGTTTTGCTGAAATAAGTAGGCATTACAGACACTGAAATGCTAACACATTTGGGATAAACCTGACTGCAATGAAGAGATTATCAACAGTTTTCCTGGAATTACTGTTCCTGAAAATTCCTAATTTAATTCTATTCTGGAGTAATTGTGCTACATTCTAGTTAAATTTATTTTGTTCTGTAAGTATTTTACATTGCAAAGCAGTAAGACCTTGTTTAAGATTGTAAGAGGATTACACATAGAGTTGATTTTGAACCATTATTTTAGTCAACTCCGCACCTGTCAGAACCAGAATAACTTTCAGATGTAGGTGACCACGTTGCAGGCCTTTATTTAATAGATAGAACACAAGATTTGTGGTCTGTTTGGTTTTATTTTCTTAGATAAGAAAGAAAGTTTTATCTTAGTTGCAGAAGTTAAAGTGGAGTTCCATTGTCTTCTTTTGGCCTTCTTGTGCATGATCATAAAATTTTCTGGAGGTTAGATTGTTATAGGACCTGAGAAATATTAACCTCACAGCATACAGTAAATCCTTGTCAGCCTTTTCAAATACAGTCATTATGGGATAGCTGTAATTCACTCAGAAAAAAATAGAATTATGCAAATAGGAATATTGTTTGTGTTTGATGGAACATTATTTAGCAAGACAGTAGCTATGCATTTGAAATACAAATATGTTTTGATCTCATTTTTTATTGCTCTGTGGACTGTATTATCCTTTTGATATGTCTTCAGTTTTAACTGGTGAAGGCCTGACTAATCAACAATGCCTATTTTTATGGTGTGCCTTGTTATCTTCTCAGTTACTCGTGACCAGAACAGGTTGAGCAGTGAGTCACCCACCAGATGTTTTTAGAGCTGTGACAACAAGAAACCAGATGAAACCTCTAAACTCTATCTGCTTTCCAGACCATGGAAATGCAGCATATTGAATTTGCTTTGACTTATGCAAACTGCAGAGCCTGGTAAGGACTCTTTTCTACTGGATTTTTCCAGTGTAGAGAAGTTTTGAACAACCACAAATGCAAATTACATGCATAGGCCAACTGCTGTATTCTAGCACATGTCCAGTGATAGTTTAAATGCCACTGCAAGCCATTGTCTTCATTTAAAAATAGTGACTTAGGCAATAAGTTTCTGAAAGTTTTTAGAAAATATTATTTTGTATTTGTAATGCACAAGGCCATGGCAGTGGATGGCAATCTTATTGTTACTCAAATGTATTGCTGTGTGTATTCATACAATCAAATTACATTTCCAAACTTTCACATACCAGATTATTCCAGATACTTATAAAGTGCAATATCGTCTGACAAATGAAAAAGTCATTGCAATTCTTTTTACAGAAATGTGTGTGTTTTTTGGGAGGAGTATAAACTGATAGTCCACAGGTGCAAATGCTATCATGAGCACTATTATAGCATTTATATAGCAATGTTTTTAAGACTTGGTGGTTAAGATAATTGGGAGTGAAATACAGAATCTCTATATCCAGATCTTTCTTAGAGTGCATTTCAGATCAGAAAGTAACGGTTGAAAGTTTTTGGTGTGCTCAGTTTGTTGTAGATAGATAGTTGATAGTTTCATTGATACCAGCTCCCAAGAGCTGGAAAGCTGGATATTAACAAATATTAAGCTATTCTCTCATTATCAGAAAACATCCTTCTAGGCCAGGGTTGAGTCATATTGCGTCATTGTTGTAGGGAACCTTGACCTGTGATGTGCCAGCTGTATCTTTTGAAGCTAGAAGACCTAAGTCTTTTTGTGGTCTGTCACAAATAGTGCATTTTTCTTTAAAATAGAATTTCTCAGGCTGGTTGGGCAAATCACTTCTTTTTGACTTTCTGTAGTGTTTGTCCTTAACGCAATTTGCAGGCATTCAAATGGTGCTTCTATTCTGGGGCTTTGTCATGAAGACAGAGACTGCTTGGTGACTGCATTTTCCTACTGTAGTAAAAAGTGATATAGCTTGGGCTGCTGAGCTGATAGCTTAGGTCTCCTGAGATCTCTGGCAGGCTTATAGCTCATTCTGAGTGCCTCTGTTTTCCCTTCTCATTGCTCTTAAGGGTGGTTGTTTTGTAGGTGTAAGCTGTATGAAGATTTTTGGTATGTGGCTCTGAGAACATTTTTTCCAGACTATATCCATGCCTTTTTCCCTAATGCAGCCACCCACTCTATAAAATTCTCAGTTAGCTGCAGCTAAGATAGTAAGCAAAGTTAGTAAGAGTAAGTTGATGGACCAACACTTTCCACTTAGCATTCCCTTGCCAGTTACTGATCCAGTTAAGGTTTTAATATGGATGTTGAGAGAAACATGTCCCCTTTTGTGTAGGAGTGATAAGTGTAGAGAAAAGACATCCTAGAGCCAAATTCTATTGACTGTTCCATGGCATTAATTGTTACCATTCCTGATAGCTTCAGCACTTTGCAGCATCAAGTTAGGTATGATCTAAATCTTACTACAGATCTCATTACCTTGCTACAGTTGCTATTCTCCCCCTTGAAACTGTATTATAAGCAGACACAACATGTATATGTGAGAGTTGGGACAAGAGAATCAAGGAATGGGCATTCTACAAACTGCTGTGAAATTGGGCCAACAGTCATGAAGAAGGTACCTGGAAGAGAAGGAACTAAATAAATTAAGAGATGAAATGGGTTGAAGTAAGATAGACAGGAATTCACATAAGGAAAATTAGAAAGATAACAACTAGAGCAGTAGGGAGGTTTTTTGAAAGGGGTGTTGAGACGACTGGCTTGAGACACAGGAAGAGAGAAGCAGTGAGAACGAGTTGCATGGAAAAAGTACTTGAAAGAGACTGCATGAAAGAGAAAGTCACATGGACAAAACAGCAAAGCTAAAAGCAGGGAAACAAAAAAGGCTGGTTCAGAAAAGCAGATGACTGAAGGGAAGTGAATCCTGAAGCTAGTTTAAAGGAATATGAAAACATAAAATGTGCTTGTATGAAATAAAGGATATAGAAGAAGAAAGAACCAAATGCACTATGAGAAACAGAAGACTTTTACCATATATATAATACAAAAAAGAGACATCTAATTTGAAGAAAAAGTTGGTTTATTTGCTTCTTTTTTTTAACAAAATATAGGGAAATAAAGTGTATAGTAGTGCTTTGGTTGTTTATGAAGGTGAAATTTTCTCATCCCTTGGAAGAGAATGTGTGTCATACTGGCCAGGTTTTTCCCTCTTTGATGCTATAAATTGCGCTTGCTACCAATAACCCCAAGGATAACACGTGTGTTAGGAAAGCATTATAGATCAGGTATCAGCCATCCACTTAGAACTTTGCATTCAATAAATCCCCCAAAGTTGTCACAGCCATTTATTCCTCAAGCCTTTCTCAAAATGATAAGCATGTAAGCTATGACAAAATACACACGAAGTTAGCTGCTTGGCAACAACAATTTCATAGATGACTCACTAGCCAGTAGTTTGTGCATGCCTTTGCCTAATCATAGAAGCAATCCAGCCTTCCATCTTGTAGGTTGAATGAAGCTACGTCAATTCCCATCTAGCCACATATCTTAAACATTTATGATTTCAGGAGAAATACAGACCTATATAGTACAACATCATCAAAAACATCAGGTATAATTGATTAAGTCTTAGCAAAGAAATTTGTCTTCTATAATATATGTAGTCATTCTCTACCAGATTTCCAATGTCTCCACATAGTACATTATAACTGAGCATCATTATTTAATTTTACTAGTTTAGTGTATAGTCAAAGCTTAGTTTAATGTCATTGCAGTTTCAAAATCAAGAAAAATGCAAACTGATAAAATCTGATTCAAAATTGAGTCATTCCTGTATTCTGATTTTCTATCTCCTGTTCTAAACATATCTTAAGACTTATGAAAGTAATTCAACCTGTGGTTTGTGTATCTAACACCATAAAGCACTATGCATTTATTTACTTCACAGAAGACAGACCAGAATTTAAGCTGATATCAGGTATTGTACTTTCCTTTCACAGATTTTAACAGATTTGTCATGATTTATATCCATGTAAGAGGAACAGCTCCAATATTTCCTGTTTTTATATTGCATGTCATTCTGAATTATGGCATTTTTTACATTTTTCCATTATGGAACTGAAGTTTGTTTGAATTAGTATTCCTTCAAGGATGGGTATTACTTTTTTTTTTTTTTTTTTCCTGTTTCATGCCACATCTTTAGTGGTTGCTATGGTGAATAAGTTTGTGTATTACATAGCAGAAAACAGAAATCCCACAATAAAGGTTAGCCATTCACAGCTGTCTGTTTCCCCGAGGCTACAAAAACATGAGTCCTTCATTTGGAAAGATATTACTTTTAAAATTCATAAATTAAGGATTCTCTAATCCATGTGCTAAACCTAGGACTATCCAGTTTTCTCATCTGACTGTGTATCTTCCAAATGCCTAGCGCAAGTATTAATACACTAGACATTAATACACTGATATTTAACTTGCATATGGTCTTTGTTAAAGAACACAAGAAAAAAACGTTGAATGATTCAGAACAAAGAAAAGTATTTAAAAAAGAAATAACAGATGCTCCCTTCATCTTGCTGTCCTTGAGTTTGTTAATCACTACAGGATCAATTTTTTTCACAGTTATATTTTTTTACTTTAGCACACTATTTCCCCATGTCACTTGCTTTTCCAGGTTGTTTTTGAAGCCAGCAGAACAAGAACTGACTGCATGGAAACCAATTCTCTCTATTTCTTATGCAGTTTTTTTTTTTTTTTTTTTTTTTTTCTTTTTTTCTGGTGAGAAATGATCACTGGTGACTCAAGATCTCAGTTAAGTTTGAGTAAACAGGAAGGGTCAGGGAAAGAAGAAGGTCGTGGTTCCTGGTAGCCTCTTCACAGACCCATCAAGATTTGGGAGAGGCCCTCCTGGTGCCACTCTCCACATGTCCCAGCTCACTCTCTTTCCTTCAGCGCTCCAGTTGCTGCTCACCCCCAAGCGTGGGAGACGTCAGATCAAGATTCCAATAAAAAGTGGCATTTGGTAGAATGCATCAGTTCTGGCCTCACTGGCTCCAACCCCCTTGCAAAAACAGCAACAAATAATCACAAGAGCTGGCAACAGTCTCATAAATATTCTGAGATGTACTTTCTGAGATAAGATGAAAGAATTCAAAACAGCATGCTGTGTCGAATGTGTATTCAGCTGATATTTTCTAGCCTTTTTCCCACTGTACTTCTGGCAAGATGCTGACTTAAATTCCTATTGAAATATGAAGGTCAAAGTTGATAATCCATATGGAATATCATTTGAAAAAAAAAAAAAAGTTTTACTGTATATCCTTCTGTAAATGCACATTATCTGTAATCTATTGGGGTTGTTGTGACTAATTAGCTTTAATACAAACTTACGCACACAAAAATATTTGTAAATAATTTCCTTTTAAATACTAGGTATTTTAAAATTTAAGGCAATAGACTACTATATTTTGCGGATTTTGAATCTAATTTTTTATTGTTTCTTTAATAAAAACAAACCTACTAAACCTACAAACCTACTAAAATAACAAAATTGGGATTGTGTCATCTACATGGGAAAGTTTTTATAAGCACCTTGATTTTAAAAAATGAATACTTCTGCATACTTTAATACAAGAAAACATTCTACTTTTGATGAAGGCACAAATCCTATGTTATTTAAAACTCAGAACTGGGAGCAAAGGCAAAGGCCAAACTACCAAAATTACAGCAAGTACTTTGTTTTGCAACTATTTTTAAGTATTAAAAACAGAGTAGGCAAGAATGCTACTGTGCTCTAATGAGAAAATAATTTATTGTGATCACATCTTAGGAACAGGAGCCATCAGCCCTGTACAAAATAAATCTAGGTGGCATTAATACCACAAATGACCTAAAGGAGTGGTAAAAGGTGCTAGAAGAGTGGCGTATGAATAGCAATGGCTGCAAGATTTGCTGTATTTTTACAAAAACTGTGAAAGTAGAAGTGGTCACATGAAAACAACTGGGACAAAATCTTCCAGAACATGACGGTTGTCATTGTTCTTGAAACACTGATGAAACCAATAATCAGAAACTACAAATAAGCACTAAAATGAGATGCTTTACAAACAGCAGATGGTGCAGCACTGCAGCTGGAAGGAGTGCCTTGGTGGTGACGCCAAACAAGCTTAAATGGAGAAGGAATGTTGCCATTGTTGCCAGGTGCCATAAATGTTATTGGTAGATGTGTGGCTGCACAGCAACAGATGAAGAGGATCACAGGCTATTAAACAGCATTATTGACAAGCCTATAGCTTTTGCACTGAGTATGAAAGCTGAAAAAATATGGCTTGCCAGGGAGCTGCAAGCCCTGAGGATACAATCCTGTTGCTTATCGTATATTGTGCAAAGATAGGAAAAGGAAGAATAGTTGCAAGAAGTAGAACAAATGTATCATTTAGAAACAGGATCTCAGATTTTTTTTTTTTTTTTTAAAAAAAAGACTGATGATGTAATTAATCCTTAAACATAAAAAATAATAAAATCATGATGCCTGCAGAGAAGTAACATGTTTGTTAGCTGTAGGGGACAACTGGAACTAAAAATACAAGCTGTGAAAAGAGAGAATTAGTGAAAGGAGAGAATATACTGATCTCAAATAAAATTAATTGAGAATTTCTCAAAAACATTAATAATGTCCACTTTATCATGCTCCTGTTTGAGAAAGGAATAAACACCCATAATTTTCCCCAAATAATTGCATTAATAAAATAAATGAACATTGGTGCAAAGTGCCAAAGACAAAATTTTGGGGAACTGAGGGAACATTGATGATGTGCCCAACAGAGCCAGGCAAACAGTGACTGATTTGAACACTGACATACAGTTACCAGTCATATTTTGGAATAAACAGATGACTCAGTATGATTGTTAGCCTGCATTAAAACAAGCCATGTCAACTTTCTAGATCATGCTTGAATGAGATGAGATAACAGGGGCAGAGCGGATGTGAGACGACTACATGGAGACAGTGCAATGAAAGACTTGTCTGTCTTGTGGATTTTCCCAGGATGAGTGAATCATTTACTAAGTCAGTACCTCCAATCTCATACTTTTCACCTATGATGCTCTTGAATTTCTGAATAATGTGACTTCAGTGCCTTTGTGTTTGTCTTCCAAGAGCATACCTATATTTTAGCACCTTGGAATGTCTTTCTACAAATAGGCTACAGGTTATTTCCTTGTCCCTTATGAAGAGCATCAGTTGCTGAGGATCTTTGATCTGTGTGCCTTATTTTGGGGCTAGGAGTCAACCCTTGTAATGACAGGGTTGTTGAAAGCCTTTTTAGGGCCATGCCAATGCAATCTGGTACAAGCCAGGTTTCACATGATACCTATATTCCTCAAGATGCTGTCACACAGGCTGAGCTCACACAGACTGCCCAGCACCTAGGAGGCAAACTGTGCAAGGGACAGACTGTCCTCTTTGAAAGCTTGTTTGTTGTATCCACCATAATACCCCTGTGTGAGTCTCTGCTTTTGTTCTCTTTGCTGCCCCTTGTGAAGATCTCTGCTGACATCGGTTAGCATGCCTTCCAAAGGCCTGGTTCTTAGCCTTCTGTTTCAGAATTGCATTACATTCAGCTTGTAGTTTTCCTCCTTCCTGCATCCTGGAAATTTGAGATTGATGTAATTTTTCTGTTATATTTCACTTTTGACCATTTTTATTTTACAAGGCAATGAGAAACATAGAACTGTCATTTTGTGGATGTAGTAGTGGATATACACATATATATGTATGCATCTGTGTGTGTCCGTGTATATGCTGAGAGCATGATACTTTTTTAAATGTATTTAAAGCATGAGGGATTAGTCCTCCAACAAAATGAATATAGTCCTAATAAATTTCCTCAGCATGCCTTATGTGTCTCATGATAAATAATGAATTAAAGTAATTGCTTTGTTTTCTTTACATCTGTGCTTCTGCTGGTGTACCATTTCATATGTGCACTGTGCTGGATGTGTTTGTTGTGAACAATGCCTCCTGATGACATCTGTCAGATACGGATGGATGTTGAAATGTGGTATATAACAGCAGCTCTTCACTATTATAATGCAGCAAATTGAAAAGTGATTTCTGTTTTAATGCAGCTTCATCTGATGGTAGAACAGTTTCCTAAATTTATCTTGAACTGCTGTACTTACAACAAGGATTTTTTTTGCTAGCTAGAGTGAATACATCATGTTTTAATATCTTTCCAATTGTACTTCAAGCTAAGGTCTGTGTGGAGCCTGTCCTTCTGAGGTGCCCCTCCAAACAAGGAGTTTGGTACCTGCAAAGGGGGCTGACTGCTCCAAGGATCTCTATAAGCTTACTCACCTGTAAGGTGATGATGGCAGAAAGCAATTCCTCCATAGTTGAAATAAAGCCCTGTAGGAATATGGGATAATTCTGTTCTCCGTTCAGTACTTTTTTGCTGACATCTCTACTTTGGAACAAAATTGTGTTTCAAAGTAAATAGGAAAAATAAATAAATAAATAAATAAAAATCTGATTTACTTGTTTTTGCTAACATTTCAACTGGACCATGTTACCTGATAATTTTATCTGTGTCCTGAAAACACATCTTGCTTTAGGTACTTATTGAAGTAAATCAGTTAATAAAGTAAATGTACAGGAAAAAGTTTCAGTTTTCTCCTTGTCAGAAAAAAAGATCCAATGAATGTACAAATAATTTTGCTCAGATTTACAATAATGACAATGGTATTTAAATCTTATTCCTACATATTTCCAGGCAACCGCCTTGTGATTTGTGAGTTGAATTTTCACTG
Source organism: Oxyura jamaicensis (assembly GCF_011077185.1). Taxonomy (NCBI): domain Eukaryota; kingdom Metazoa; phylum Chordata; class Aves; order Anseriformes; family Anatidae; genus Oxyura; species Oxyura jamaicensis. Next base: position 63,188,388 of record NC_048897.1, read on the forward strand.
TTTTTCTGGACTCACACAGCATAAGGCATGCAGTCCTGTGGCTGGGAGCTGACTAGGAAGGTGTCACTGTAACTTAGCTGGAGTAAAGCATTTATACTTCAGGTTCTGTCTTTTGCAAGATTGCATCCTTTCTTATTTCTGATTGACTGCTCCCAAGGCTTCAGTCAGACAAATACATTCAAGGTGTTATTAAGTCATTAAGTTCTGCAAAAGCAAAGTACAAGTTCTGATCATGCTGTATCCTTCATCCCTTATATATCATATACTATATATGTGATGCAGCTGCAGCAATGAACAGACACACCCTGTGTCTCATTTCCCAGAAGGCTCCAGTATTGCCATTGTTTAGGGCAAAACATTGGTTAATAATCCATTTATTTCAAGGTTTTAATATACTTTACTAAAGTTGCACACTATCTATAGCGAAGTTTTTCTTATGACTTTTTGACATGCATATATATCTTCCCAGCATAAGTCACACAGGTGGATGGATTTGTATGTATTTGCTGCAAGTTTATGCATCTCTGTCAGTCTTTGAAGGAACAGGATTATACCATAATTTATCTATTTTTGTGACTATGTTATTTTATGCATTCTGATTGGTTTTTTGGCTGTTCCTACTCTATACTTTTTTGTCAGCTCTAGCATACAGATATTTCCATGGACTGGTCTGTCATTCCTGTATGTCTGTATTTTGAATGACCTTTCCTTTCTTTCTCTAGGCTGCTCTACTTTTGAGGTTGTGACTGGATACAGAAAGTGTGCCATTAAACTAGAAGCCATAGTATGAATGTAGCACACCTATACTACTCCCCTGATAATTAATTTTCACCTGTGTGGCATGTAGATCTTTACCAGGGATATTCTGGAGATGATGTAAAGCTACAAAAGAAAAAAAAAAAAAAAAAAAAAAAAAAAAAAATATACTAGATACAAACTAAAAAAAAAAAAAAAATTTATCTCAAAAAAAACCCACCACTTTTTTATTTTATTAATA